>NW_027183659.1:0-128591 GCF_041296385.1 Aphelocoma coerulescens | reverse complement strand
GGCCGGGGCCCAGGCCCGCCAGGGACACGCTGGCTCTCAGCCCACACCTTCCCCAGCACCCACCGGCTCCAGCGACGCCTCCTGGCCAGGGCTGCCGGCCACCCTCCTCTGCCGCTTGGCCTCCACAGGGCTGTCGCTGTCCGAGGGCTGTCCCCGCTTCAGGACGGGCCTGGCGACACTGCCCGGCTCCGAGGGCGAGCGGGACAGCTGCCGGCACTGGCTGCGCTTCCCCGGCCGCTGTGGGGAGAGCCCGCGCTGCTGCCTGGCGCTCTGGCAAGCCCCAGCACCAGCAGGGCAGCGGCCGAGGCTCCCGCTCCCCGTGACCAAGACAAGCCCACAGTCTCTGGGCTGCTGCTGCTCACCAAGCAGCGGCCCCAGACGCCCCAGTGGAGACCCCAAGAGGGGATTGTGGGGCTCTGTCCACTTCCCAAAGGCTCCCACGTACCAGCTTTGCCTCCTCCTTGCTCATCACCGGCGTGCTCACCACGTTCTCCTTCTCCTGGGGCACGGTGGCATCGCTCTGCCAGGGCAGCAGCTGGGGAGACTTGGGGCACAGGCAGAGGAGATCGTGAAATGGGCACAAGTCCTGCCAGCTGCTTCCCAGCCGCAGGCAGGCACGGATCCCATAGGCGAGCTCCATCCACCACCTGCCGGTGCCTTCCAGCTTTGGAGACGCACGGGCTGTCCCCGTGACCCCCCGGCCCGGCCATCTCCCACCTCCGCAGCTCTCCAGGCCACGCGGGCAGCTCGGAGCGGCAGCTCCCACGCGTGCAGCCCCGGCATCACCCATCGCTGCTGCCCTCCCGAGCCCTCCAGCCTCTCTCACCAGCAGCTCTGATGCGGCCCAGGGGCTCTCGGCAAGGGGCTCCCTCCTGGCGGCCCCATGGCTCCGCTGGCCCGGCCTCGGCAGCTTCTTGGCCACAAAGCCCTCCTGCAGCGGGGGGGACACGGCGTCAGCACCCCTCTGTCCCCTCCCTGCCCCCCAGCTCTCGCTGCCCCCCTCACCTCATCCTCGGGCTCCCTGCGGCGCCGCCGCGCTCTGTCCCTGCGCTCCTGCAGCTGCGAGATGTCCTTCAGGACGCGGCTGCCGTCCCGCTGCCACGCCTGTGGGACAGCCAGCGGTGAGAGGTGCGCACCAGCCCTGCCCCCTCTCCTGCCTCCATCCTCCTCGTCCCGGCTCGCCCAGGGACTCGGCAGGATCCTGCCTCGCTCTGCTCAGCCCTGCGCAGCCTCCAGCACTCACCGGCAACGCGTGCATCCTCTGCCGAAGGAGCTTCCTGCTGCAAGAGCCGGCAGAGGAAAGGGTCAAATGACAGCAGGTGGCCTGGGCCGCTGAGTCCCACCCCTCTGCCATTGCCACCTCTGTCCCCCACGTGCTCAGGGCGGGGTGAGACGCCCCCCCCCCCCACCCGGGGCTGTCACAGCTCCCCAAAGGGACCTGGGGCAAAACCACCTCCAGGCACTGAGGAAACACCAACGGCCTGAGCGGGACCCCAGCAGGGGGAACGGGGACAGCCTGGCTTTTGGCTGTGGGACAGGGACAGCCTGGGCACGGGGACAGCCCGGCATTCATGTCCTGCGGCAGGGACAGAGCCCCTGCACTTACTCTTTGAGCGCTCTCCCGAACGCCGGCATCGTTCTCTGGGAGCTGTGGGGAGAGCAGAGATGGGGTCAGTGGCGGTGGCATCCACGTCGCCGCCCAAGCAGGCCAGCTTGCCACCGCCCAGGCACAGCCTGGGGCTCACAGCTGGCTGCACAGCCGCCAGCGAGGCTGAGAGCGGGCCCTGCTGCGCGGGGGAGGGACAGGGGGTGTCCCCGGGAGGACACGGGCATGGGGCCGCTCACTCTTCCTGCGCGGCCGCGGGCTTCTGCTGCGTGGGGAAGTCCGGCTCCAGTCCTGCGGGAACAAGGCACTGGGCTAGTAGCCCCGCTGCGGGGATCGGCCTCCTGCCCCCAGCCCGGGGCCCCGGGCACTTCGGGGCCGGGCACGGAGTCCCCCAGCAGGCGGGTGCCAACGGCCCTGCGAGCACCGCTGCCCATGGAATGTCGCGTGTCCCCCGGAGCAGGCTGTCACCGCAGCGCTTCCCGGCTGCGCCCCGGCCAGCGCAGCTCTAGGCTCCCGCCCATCCCTCCCCACCAGCTGCCCCGCCTCGAGCCCCTCGCCAGCCCCTCGGCCAAGCCCTCCCGCCACAGCCCTGTCCCCTTAGGCTAACACCCTCTGCAGGAGCCCAGGCCCGGGCAGCGCCCGGGGACGGAGCAGCCGCATCCCTCACCTGCATCCGGGGGCTGGCAAGAGAGCGAGTGGCGGCCACAGTCCGAGGCCAGCGGCTGCGGGGACGGCGTGTGCCACAGCCGCGGCAGGGGCAGCCCCCCGTGGCCCCGCTTCGGGGTGTCCCGGTGCCTGCGGGCGGTCAGGACGGGGCAGTGTCAGCGGCCCGCTTGGGCCTCGCCCCTTGTGGCCCTGCCGGGCCGGGGGCAGGAGCTGCAGCAGGGGATCCCCAAAGCGTGCCAGCCCCCTTTGGCACGGCCCCGCCGCCGAGCCCCGCGCGGAGCAGCCGTGTCCCGTCGGGGCAGTCCCGCGTGCGGCGGGCGGCCAAAGCCCCTCCCAGCCGCTGGCCCTCGGCCACCCCCTCACCTGGCGGGGCCCGCCGGGTCAGCCTTGTCCAGCGGCGTGAGCGGGGCCGTGCCCGGCGAGGGCAGCGGGGAGATGGCCGCCAGCCCGGGCAGCCCGCGGCCGCCGCACAGTGACATGGCCCGGGCAGGGAGCGAGCGAGCGAGCGACGATCGAGCTGCGGCAAGAGAGCGGCGCCAGGGGACAGGGGACAGGTGGCAAGAGATGGTAAGGAGTGGGAGGGGAAGAGAGCTAAGAGGTGAGAGGTGCTAAGAAGGGCCCAGAGGCGATAAGATGCGCTAAGTGGCGAAGAGAGGGGACGAGAGGTGCCAGGTGAGCCCCGGGCCGCTCCTGCTGCCAGGAACAGCACGAACAACAACAGCGGCGCCCGCAGCCAATGGCAAAGCGCAGCCGGCACGAGGCGACGGCGGCAGCCAATGAGAGGTGGCGCTGGGCGCGAGGGGACGGCGGCGGCCAATGAGAGCTGCGGAGGGCGCGTGGGGGCGGAGCCTGAGCCGAAGGGGCGGTTGATGGTCGAAAGGGGCGTGGCCAACGAGGAAAGGGGCGTGGCTAACGAGGAAAGGGGCGTGGCCAACGAGGAAAGGGGCGTGGCCAGCCCGGTCCCCGCGCCTGGCCTGGCCGGACCTTGGCACTGCAGGGGACACTCGGTCACCCCTGATGGCCCTCGA
Organism: Aphelocoma coerulescens; assembly: GCF_041296385.1. NCBI lineage: Eukaryota > Metazoa > Chordata > Aves > Passeriformes > Corvidae > Aphelocoma > Aphelocoma coerulescens. The sequence goes on along the minus strand of NW_027183659.1, from coordinate 125,291 downwards.
GTGTCACCTGCAGGGTAATAAAGTTATGACCTAACAGCACCCTGAGAACCAGGCCATGGCACTGAGTGCCACGTCCACTGTCGAGAAAGCAGGGTTGAAATCCTGCAGGTTGGGTTTTTATGGGTGGAGTTTCTGGTTTCTAATGGCACTTGTGAACAGCCTGCTTTGTTCACCTGCTGAAAACTTTTCTTTCTGTACCGGACTTCAAAGAAACCAAACCAGCTGGTTGTCACTTTTACTTAAGGGCACTTGATTTCTTTGCTCTTCAAACGTGCCCTCGACATGGAGTCCCTGGTGTTGATGTCCTCGGTGGTTCCAACCTGCCTCACTTTCCTCATGGATGTGCCAAAGCAGATGGAACTTTAGCGGAGCTAAAGACTGGGGGCAAAAAGAATCATAACCTAGAACTAATCCCAAAGGTGTTCGACTGGGCCTCCCTTTTCTCCCACCTGGAGATCAAAGCCGGCCAGGGAGTCCAAACCCACTTTGTGGGTGTTGGGAAGGCGCCCCGTTCCTTTGTGGAGGGCCAAGAGCTCTGACAGGAGCCTGCAGAAAGCACCACTTCCTCCTGCTCACGGTGAATTTCCGTGTATTTTTCTAGATACCTGTACTTCTATAGAAATCAGGAATTCTGAGAAAGCTGGGTGTCACGCCCGTGACCTTTGATGCTATTCAAGCACTGCCGACTGCTGCCCTGAAACATTTGAAGAGCTGCAAGGGGATTATTTGACAAAGAATAAAATTGCGGGTGATTTTAGGAAAGGTCTTTGTTTTTGCCATTTTGTGCTGATGCCTTTTCCACTCTTAAAATCAAGAGTCATACATGGTTAGAAGGGGAAAAGGGATTTTACCTTGGTGTTCGTTTTTAAGGATTCTTAGGTGTACACGTCCAGGTCATATGCATCGAGATGCACCCCGCCGAGACTCTCTGTGTCCCCCTCTCCCCCAACATTGGGTATAACATTATAGGTTTTACTAATTAGCATAACTATCAAAGATTCCCCAATGAGAGGCTCAAGTGAGCCCCCCTCCCCAAGGAACCTTCCCCTGTTTGGTTCTATCTTGCTTTACAGAATGTGTTCTGGAGAGGACCTTGGGCTCTGGGGCACACTGATCCCTAGCTACGAAGCTTCTAAAATGTTTAGTCTCTTAGCTTGACAAGCAAGTCCAAGACTGTGGGGAAAAAGCACTAGGAACAGAGAAGTTGTAAAAGGGTATAACGGGTATAAAAGAAAAGGCAAAAATCTTCATGGCATCAGTGCAGTCCTCTGTTTTGCTCTTGTGACTTCTCATTGGCGTTGCTGTTTTCTGCTTGAGCTACTCAGCTGTGTGGCCTTCCTGGCACCCCAAAGTCCTCTGATTACTCACCCCCCCCCAAGGTCTTCTTCAGTAGAGGACACGCCTCTTTGCCCGTGTGTGTGCCAGTGCTCCTTGTCAGACTTTCAAACCAGGATTGTCCGTGAGGCAGGAGCTGATCCAGGAGCCCATTGGCAGTTTGGGATGGAGCAGGATGTGGATATGGGGCCAAGGAGGTGCAGGCGGGAGCCAGGGCAATTTTGGCCAGAGATGGATTCTCTGGTGGGGCACAAAGCAAAGCAAAGGCCAGGCCCAACACCCATAACCAGGCCCCTGTCACCTGGCTGGGGAAGGGAGGGCATGGAGAAGCCCCCCTGGGGCATCCAGGAGTGACTTCAGCTCATCAGGAACACAGGGAAGTGGAGGGGAGGATGGGTGCCCCAAGGGTGACTGAAGCACTTGGCACTGGGAGGCCACTTGCCCGAGAGAGAATGGGGGACCCTGGTGTTAAGGACACCCACCCCTTCAAGGTGCCACATCCCTCGGCCTCCCAGCGAGCCCTGTCCCCCAAAAAGGAATTGTGCCAGCCCTGGGGGTGCTGCAAAGGCCAGAAGAGCCCTCTACAAAGAGAGATAACACGGCTTTGGGGCTCCCAGGCAGGGCGGTGAGGTGTTAAAGCCCCGGGGCTCCTGATGAGCCCAGCCCCACTCAAGAGGGCTGTCATTACCGCGGGGGTCCCGTGGAGAGGGGGTGTAATCACTACAGGAGGATCTCAGAATTTGGGGGGTTGATGGTCCTGAGTGTCCTGATGAGCCCTGACCCCCAAAACGGGGCTGCCACAGTTCTGCGAGTCCTACTGAGCCCGGGCTCCCCTCAGCAACGGCTGTGCCAGCCCTGGGGGTGCTGCAAAGTTCAGGAGTCCCCCTAAGAAAAGACAGGATCCTGGCTGTGGGGGTCCCAGGGAGAGGGGTGCCATGTCACCACCCCAAGTGTCCCACGGGTCCTGCCTGCAAGCCCAGCATGCTCAGGAAAGAGGGTCCCGTGGAGGTCCGGGGCCATGCTGCTGCCAGCCCAGCACGCAGGAACAGCAGCCACGGGGCCAACGCTTGCCCACGTGTCCCTGGGGAAGTCACCACGCCCCACAAGGAAGCCAGCACCTCAGCCCTGTCCCCTGCCAGCAGCTGCCCCTGTCCCCAGACCCCCGGCAGAGCCCTCCAGCCCGGCCTGGCCATCCCACCAGCCCCGCATCGGGGGCTCCCACCCCTGCAGCAGCCTGGTGCGGGCAGCGAGAGCTCAGGACACGCCTTTGTTCTCCTGCAATCGGACTTTATTAACAGAGACTGCAGCGAACAATCCTAACAACGGAGACACTCAGAAATATTGATAACAACGAACACAAAACTATTCCTAACCGGAAACAAACACAAAAGTATTTAGAACAACAAACAAACGCAAAAATATTTATAACAACAAACAAACACAAAATATTTCGAACAACGAACAAAAAAATATTTGCAACAACGAACAAACACAAAAATATTTGCAACGAACAAACGCAAAACCGCTCTGAACAAAAACTACCACCCCAAAGCCATCGCAGCAAACCCGAGCGAGCAGGCGAGGCGCATCCGCAGCCAAGGGAAGCCTTCCTCCGTTCCCAGCTCCAGCGCTGCCCCGACGCGGCTGAGAGACCCCCGGGCGCTCACAGGTCCCGCCCGCGGCTGAAGAGCGCCCGCCGGCCGCGCTCGCGGAGCCGCCTCTGCCCGCGGAACTTGCGCAGCTCCTCCTTGAACGCGGAGTGCAGCATGGGCCGATAGTCCCGGGGCTCGCAGTGGCTCTGCAAGCCACGGACGGCTCCGTCAGCCCCCGCAGCACAGCAGCCGCCGGCCCTGCAGATCCCCGCCCGTGGCGGCGAGGATGCTCAGAGCCACAGCTGCCCCTCGCCACCGCCGTGTGCCCCCGCCACTTCTTCCCTCTCGGCGCCGACCGCCTGCCACCGAGGGGACACGGGGACGGCACTCACCGGGAACTGGAGGAAGAACTCCCGGTAGCCGCCCTTCAGCACGTACAGCTCGGGGTAGTGCAGCTGGGGGTACTCGTGGCAGCGGCGATCCCTCTCCCGCAGGAACTTGCACCTGTGCCACGGACAAAACGCGCGGCATCACCCCCGTGCCGGGATCCGCGGCTGGCAGAGCCCAGCGGGCCCCCCGGGCCATCACTCACATTTTGGGCCCCCGCTCAACAGAGAACTCGCAGTGGAAGATGACGATCACCCTCCTGCTGGAGTCCAGGGGCACGATGGGCTGCTCCAGCAGCGATTCCTCCACGTCCCGCTGCAGCGGCAGGTTGACAGCGCCCTGGCGAGGCAGAGAAGGCGCCTTTTCCCCCTCCGTGTCCCATTGCATTTTGTGCAGCGACTCAAGGACGCTGCCCCCAAGCCTCCCCCAGCAGCACCGTCACCCGCGGTCCTGGGACACCGTCACCCTCCTCCTTGCAGCTGCGAACCAGCCCTTCAGGGGGTGGCTCGGCACTGCCCAGGGGCTGCTCCACCCCACCGGGCGGCTCAGTGCCCTCCGGGGGGGCTGCTCGAGCCCTCGCCGTGGGCTCAGCACCTCCGAGGGTGCTTCGGACCCCGCCCTTCCTCCCGGCCCCAGGGCCACGAGGGGCTTCTGACCTTGACGTGGCCCCCCTCGTACTCGTAGGGATAGCGGCAGTCCACGACGAGGCTGCTCTCGATGCTGCTGCTGAAGTGCCCCGCCAGCACCGCCGCCAGCTGCGGGGGGAGCGCGTCACCAAAGGGGGGGACAGCCGGGGGACAGGGCGAGAGCAGGCAGGCAGCCCCTCGGGGGGGCCGGGGAGGGGCTGCAGCCCCCTTACCGTCTCAGGGGAGATGTACTTCAGGCCCGGCTCCTTGCCCTCCACCGTCGGCAGGAGGTGAGGCTGCAACAGACAGGCTCTGGGCTCAGCCCCATTCCAAGGACACCTCCCAGGCCTGCAACCTGTCGCCCCAGCCCACAAGCCCCCGAGCGGCCAGCTGTGCCCCCGCGGGAGGGCAAGGGCCACATAGACGGGGCTGTGCCACACGGCTGGAGCAGAGGAGCGGCCATGGGGCTCTTCATGCACCGCAGCGATGCTGCAGGCTGGCAAGTCACGGCCCCAAGGCCCCGTGGCCCCAGGCATGGGCCACCAGCTCGCTTTGGGCTCTCACAGCGCTGCGGGGCTCCAGCCATGCTCCCCGTTCCGAATGATGGGGGCACCCCCTCACCTGCCCCATCCTCGTGGCCCTACCTTGGAGAAATCCCCGATGAGCTCCTGGTCATCGTTGGCCAGCAGGTTCTCGAGCTCCTCACGCCGGGCGGAGCGGGAAGGCTCCAGCCACGCTCCCTGCCGAGGCACCAGCCAGAGACACCCCCAAATGTCAGCAGCGGCTCTGCCAGAGCCGGGCCGGGGCCCAGGCCCGCCAGGGACACGCTGGCTCTCAGCCCACACCTTCCCCAGCACCCACCGGCTCCAGCGACGCCTCCTGGCCAGGGCTGCCGGCCACCCTCCTCTGCCGCTTGGCCTCCACAGGGCTGTCGCTGTCCGAGGGCTGTCCCCGCTTCAGGACGGGCCTGGCGACACTGCCCGGCTCCGAGGGCGAGCGGGACAGCTGCCGGCACTGGCTGCGCTTCCCCGGCCGCTGTGGGGAGAGCCCGCGCTGCTGCCTGGCGCTCTGGCAAGCCCCAGCACCAGCAGGGCAGCGGCCGAGGCTCCCGCTCCCCGTGACCAAGACAAGCCCACAGTCTCTGGGCTGCTGCTGCTCACCAAGCAGCGGCCCCAGACGCCCCAGTGGAGACCCCAAGAGGGGATTGTGGGGCTCTGTCCACTTCCCAAAGGCTCCCACGTACCAGCTTTGCCTCCTCCTTGCTCATCACCGGCGTGCTCACCACGTTCTCCTTCTCCTGGGGCACGGTGGCATCGCTCTGCCAGGGCAGCAGCTGGGGAGACTTGGGGCACAGGCAGAGGAGATCGTGAAATGGGCACAAGTCCTGCCAGCTGCTTCCCAGCCGCAGGCAGGCACGGATCCCATAGGCGAGCTCCATCCACCACCTGCCGGTGCCTTCCAGCTTTGGAGACGCACGGGCTGTCCCCGTGACCCCCCGGCCCGGCCATCTCCCACCTCCGCAGCTCTCCAGGCCACGCGGGCAGCTCGGAGCGGCAGCTCCCACGCGTGCAGCCCCGGCATCACCCATCGCTGCTGCCCTCCCGAGCCCTCCAGCCTCTCTCACCAGCAGCTCTGATGCGGCCCAGGGGCTCTCGGCAAGGGGCTCCCTCCTGGCGGCCCCATGGCTCCGCTGGCCCGGCCTCGGCAGCTTCTTGGCCACAAAGCCCTCCTGCAGCGGGGGGGACACGGCGTCAGCACCCCTCTGTCCCCTCCCTGCCCCCCAGCTCTCGCTGCCCCCCTCACCTCATCCTCGGGCTCCCTGCGGCGCCGCCGCGCTCTGTCCCTGCGCTCCTGCAGCTGCGAGATGTCCTTCAGGACGCGGCTGCCGTCCCGCTGCCACGCCTGTGGGACAGCCAGCGGTGAGAGGTGCGCACCAGCCCTGCCCCCTCTCCTGCCTCCATCCTCCTCGTCCCGGCTCGCCCAGGGACTCGGCAGGATCCTGCCTCGCTCTGCTCAGCCCTGCGCAGCCTCCAGCACTCACCGGCAACGCGTGCATCCTCTGCCGAAGGAGCTTCCTGCTGCAAGAGCCGGCAGAGGAAAGGGTCAAATGACAGCAGGTGGCCTGGGCCGCTGAGTCCCACCCCTCTGCCATTGCCACCTCTGTCCCCCACGTGCTCAGGGCGGGGTGAGACGCCCCCCCCCCCCACCCGGGGCTGTCACAGCTCCCCAAAGGGACCTGGGGCAAAACCACCTCCAGGCACTGAGGAAACACCAACGGCCTGAGCGGGACCCCAGCAGGGGGAACGGGGACAGCCTGGCTTTTGGCTGTGGGACAGGGACAGCCTGGGCACGGGGACAGCCCGGCATTCATGTCCTGCGGCAGGGACAGAGCCCCTGCACTTACTCTTTGAGCGCTCTCCCGAACGCCGGCATCGTTCTCTGGGAGCTGTGGGGAGAGCAGAGATGGGGTCAGTGGCGGTGGCATCCACGTCGCCGCCCAAGCAGGCCAGCTTGCCACCGCCCAGGCACAGCCTGGGGCTCACAGCTGGCTGCACAGCCGCCAGCGAGGCTGAGAGCGGGCCCTGCTGCGCGGGGGAGGGACAGGGGGTGTCCCCGGGAGGACACGGGCATGGGGCCGCTCACTCTTCCTGCGCGGCCGCGGGCTTCTGCTGCGTGGGGAAGTCCGGCTCCAGTCCTGCGGGAACAAGGCACTGGGCTAGTAGCCCCGCTGCGGGGATCGGCCTCCTGCCCCCAGCCCGGGGCCCCGGGCACTTCGGGGCCGGGCACGGAGTCCCCCAGCAGGCGGGTGCCAACGGCCCTGCGAGCACCGCTGCCCATGGAATGTCGCGTGTCCCCCGGAGCAGGCTGTCACCGCAGCGCTTCCCGGCTGCGCCCCGGCCAGCGCAGCTCTAGGCTCCCGCCCATCCCTCCCCACCAGCTGCCCCGCCTCGAGCCCCTCGCCAGCCCCTCGGCCAAGCCCTCCCGCCACAGCCCTGTCCCCTTAGGCTAACACCCTCTGCAGGAGCCCAGGCCCGGGCAGCGCCCGGGGACGGAGCAGCCGCATCCCTCACCTGCATCCGGGGGCTGGCAAGAGAGCGAGTGGCGGCCACAGTCCGAGGCCAGCGGCTGCGGGGACGGCGTGTGCCACAGCCGCGGCAGGGGCAGCCCCCCGTGGCCCCGCTTCGGGGTGTCCCGGTGCCTGCGGGCGGTCAGGACGGGGCAGTGTCAGCGGCCCGCTTGGGCCTCGCCCCTTGTGGCCCTGCCGGGCCGGGGGCAGGAGCTGCAGCAGGGGATCCCCAAAGCGTGCCAGCCCCCTTTGGCACGGCCCCGCCGCCGAGCCCCGCGCGGAGCAGCCGTGTCCCGTCGGGGCAGTCCCGCGTGCGGCGGGCGGCCAAAGCCCCTCCCAGCCGCTGGCCCTCGGCCACCCCCTCACCTGGCGGGGCCCGCCGGGTCAGCCTTGTCCAGCGGCGTGAGCGGGGCCGTGCCCGGCGAGGGCAGCGGGGAGATGGCCGCCAGCCCGGGCAGCCCGCGGCCGCCGCACAGTGACATGGCCCGGGCAGGGAGCGAGCGAGCGAGCGACGATCGAGCTGCGGCAAGAGAGCGGCGCCAGGGGACAGGGGACAGGTGGCAAGAGATGGTAAGGAGTGGGAGGGGAAGAGAGCTAAGAGGTGAGAGGTGCTAAGAAGGGCCCAGAGGCGATAAGATGCGCTAAGTGGCGAAGAGAGGGGACGAGAGGTGCCAGGTGAGCCCCGGGCCGCTCCTGCTGCCAGGAACAGCACGAACAACAACAGCGGCGCCCGCAGCCAATGGCAAAGCGCAGCCGGCACGAGGCGACGGCGGCAGCCAATGAGAGGTGGCGCTGGGCGCGAGGGGACGGCGGCGGCCAATGAGAGCTGCGGAGGGCGCGTGGGGGCGGAGCCTGAGCCGAAGGGGCGGTTGATGGTCGAAAGGGGCGTGGCCAACGAGGAAAGGGGCGTGGCTAACGAGGAAAGGGGCGTGGCCAACGAGGAAAGGGGCGTGGCCAGCCCGGTCCCCGCGCCTGGCCTGGCCGGACCTTGGCACTGCAGGGGACACTCGGTCACCCCTGATGGCCCTCGAGTGTCACCTGCAGGGTAATAAAGTTATGACCTAACAGCACCCTGAGAACCAGGCCATGGCACTGAGTGCCACGTCCACTGTCGAGAAAGCAGGGTTGAAATCCTGCAGGTTGGGTTTTTATGGGTGGAGTTTCTGGTTTCTAATGGCACTTGTGAACAGCCTGCTTTGTTCACCTGCTGAAAACTTTTCTTTCTGTACCGGACTTCAAAGAAACCAAACCAGCTGGTTGTCACTTTTACTTAAGGGCACTTGATTTCTTTGCTCTTCAAACGTGCCCTCGACATGGAGTCCCTGGTGTTGATGTCCTCGGTGGTTCCAACCTGCCTCACTTTCCTCATGGATGTGCCAAAGCAGATGGAACTTTAGCGGAGCTAAAGACTGGGGGCAAAAAGAATCATAACCTAGAACTAATCCCAAAGGTGTTCGACTGGGCCTCCCTTTTCTCCCACCTGGAGATCAAAGCCGGCCAGGGAGTCCAAACCCACTTTGTGGGTGTTGGGAAGGCGCCCCGTTCCTTTGTGGAGGGCCAAGAGCTCTGACAGGAGCCTGCAGAAAGCACCACTTCCTCCTGCTCACGGTGAATTTCCGTGTATTTTTCTAGATACCTGTACTTCTATAGAAATCAGGAATTCTGAGAAAGCTGGGTGTCACGCCCGTGACCTTTGATGCTATTCAAGCACTGCCGACTGCTGCCCTGAAACATTTGAAGAGCTGCAAGGGGATTATTTGACAAAGAATAAAATTGCGGGTGATTTTAGGAAAGGTCTTTGTTTTTGCCATTTTGTGCTGATGCCTTTTCCACTCTTAAAATCAAGAGTCATACATGGTTAGAAGGGGAAAAGGGATTTTACCTTGGTGTTCGTTTTTAAGGATTCTTAGGTGTACACGTCCAGGTCATATGCATCGAGATGCACCCCGCCGAGACTCTCTGTGTCCCCCTCTCCCCCAACATTGGGTATAACATTATAGGTTTTACTAATTAGCATAACTATCAAAGATTCCCCAATGAGAGGCTCAAGTGAGCCCCCCTCCCCAAGGAACCTTCCCCTGTTTGGTTCTATCTTGCTTTACAGAATGTGTTCTGGAGAGGACCTTGGGCTCTGGGGCACACTGATCCCTAGCTACGAAGCTTCTAAAATGTTTAGTCTCTTAGCTTGACAAGCAAGTCCAAGACTGTGGGGAAAAAGCACTAGGAACAGAGAAGTTGTAAAAGGGTATAACGGGTATAAAAGAAAAGGCAAAAATCTTCATGGCATCAGTGCAGTCCTCTGTTTTGCTCTTGTGACTTCTCATTGGCGTTGCTGTTTTCTGCTTGAGCTACTCAGCTGTGTGGCCTTCCTGGCACCCCAAAGTCCTCTGATTACTCACCGCCCCCCAAGGTCTTCTTCAGTAGAGGACACGCCTCTTTGCCCGTGTGTGTGCCAGTGCTCCTTGTCAGACTTTCAAACCAGGATTGTCCGTGAGGCAGGAGCTGATCCAGGAGCCCATTGGCAGTTTGGGATGGAGCAGGATGTGGATATGGGGCCAAGGAGGTGCAGGCGGGAGCCAGGGCAATTTTGGCCAGAGATGGATTCTCTGGTGGGGCACAAAGCAAAGCAAAGGCCAGGCCCAACACCCATAACCAGGCCCCTGTCACCTGGCTGGGGAAGGGAGGGCATGGAGAAGCCCCCCTGGGGCATCCAGGAGTGACTTCAGCTCATCAGGAACACAGGGAAGTGGAGGGGAGGATGGGTGCCCCAAGGGTGACTGAAGCACTTGGCACTGGGAGGCCACTTGCCCGAGAGAGAATGGGGGACCCTGGTGTTAAGGACACCCACCCCTTCAAGGTGCCACATCCCTCGGCCTCCCAGCGAGCCCTGTCCCCCAAAAAGGAATTGTGCCAGCCCTGGGGGTGCTGCAAAGGCCAGAAGAGCCCTCTACAAAGAGAGATAACACGGCTTTGGGGCTCCCAGGCAGGGCGGTGAGGTGTTAAAGCCCCGGGGCTCCTGATGAGCCCAGCCCCACTCAAGAGGGCTGTCATTACCGCGGGGGTCCCGTGGAGAGGGGGTGTAATCACTACAGGAGGATCTCAGAATTTGGGGGGTTGATGGTCCTGAGTGTCCTGATGAGCCCTGACCCCCAAAACGGGGCTGCCACAGTTCTGCGAGTCCTACTGAGCCCGGGCTCCCCTCAGCAACGGCTGTGCCAGCCCTGGGGGTGCTGCAAAGTTCAGGAGTCCCCCTAAGAAAAGACAGGATCCTGGCTGTGGGGGTCCCAGGGAGAGGGGTGCCATGTCACCACCCCAAGTGTCCCACGGGTCCTGCCTGCAAGCCCAGCATGCTCAGGAAAGAGGGTCCCGTGGAGGTCCGGGGCCATGCTGCTGCCAGCCCAGCACGCAGGAACAGCAGCCACGGGGCCAACGCTTGCCCACGTGTCCCTGGGGAAGTCACCACGCCCCACAAGGAAGCCAGCACCTCAGCCCTGTCCCCTGCCAGCAGCTGCCCCTGTCCCCAGACCCCCGGCAGAGCCCTCCAGCCCGGCCTGGCCATCCCACCAGCCCCGCATCGGGGGCTCCCACCCCTGCAGCAGCCTGGTGCGGGCAGCGAGAGCTCAGGACACGCCTTTGTTCTCCTGCAATCGGACTTTATTAACAGAGACTGCAGCGAACAATCCTAACAACGGAGACACTCAGAAATATTGATAACAACGAACACAAAACTATTCCTAACCGGAAACAAACACAAAAGTATTTAGAACAACAAACAAACGCAAAAATATTTATAACAACAAACAAACACAAAATATTTCGAACAACGAACAAAAAAATATTTGCAACAACGAACAAACACAAAAATATTTGCAACGAACAAACGCAAAACCGCTCTGAACAAAAACTACCACCCCAAAGCCATCGCAGCAAACCCGAGCGAGCAGGCGAGGCGCATCCGCAGCCAAGGGAAGCCTTCCTCCGTTCCCAGCTCCAGCGCTGCCCCGACGCGGCTGAGAGACCCCCGGGCGCTCACAGGTCCCGCCCGCGGCTGAAGAGCGCCCGCCGGCCGCGCTCGCGGAGCCGCCTCTGCCCGCGGAACTTGCGCAGCTCCTCCTTGAACGCGGAGTGCAGCATGGGCCGATAGTCCCGGGGCTCGCAGTGGCTCTGCAAGCCACGGACGGCTCCGTCAGCCCCCGCAGCACAGCAGCCGCCGGCCCTGCAGATCCCCGCCCGTGGCGGCGAGGATGCTCAGAGCCACAGCTGCCCCTCGCCACCGCCGTGTGCCCCCGCCACTTCTTCCCTCTCGGCGCCGACCGCCTGCCACCGAGGGGACACGGGGACGGCACTCACCGGGAACTGGAGGAAGAACTCCCGGTAGCCGCCCTTCAGCACGTACAGCTCGGGGTAGTGCAGCTGGGGGTACTCGTGGCAGCGGCGATCCCTCTCCCGCAGGAACTTGCACCTGTGCCACGGACAAAACGCGCGGCATCACCCCCGTGCCGGGATCCGCGGCTGGCAGAGCCCAGCGGGCCCCCCGGGCCATCACTCACATTTTGGGCCCCCGCTCAACAGAGAACTCGCAGTGGAAGATGACGATCACCCTCCTGCTGGAGTCCAGGGGCACGATGGGCTGCTCCAGCAGCGATTCCTCCACGTCCCGCTGCAGCGGCAGGTTGACAGCGCCCTGGCGAGGCAGAGAAGGCGCCTTTTCCCCCTCCGTGTCCCATTGCATTTTGTGCAGCGACTCAAGGACGCTGCCCCCAAGCCTCCCCCAGCAGCACCGTCACCCGCGGTCCTGGGACACCGTCACCCTCCTCCTTGCAGCTGCGAACCAGCCCTTCAGGGGGTGGCTCGGCACTGCCCAGGGGCTGCTCCACCCCACCGGGCGGCTCAGTGCCCTCCGGGGGGGCTGCTCGAGCCCTCGCCGTGGGCTCAGCACCTCCGAGGGTGCTTCGGACCCCGCCCTTCCTCCCGGCCCCAGGGCCACGAGGGGCTTCTGACCTTGACGTGGCCCCCCTCGTACTCGTAGGGATAGCGGCAGTCCACGACGAGGCTGCTCTCGATGCTGCTGCTGAAGTGCCCCGCCAGCACCGCCGCCAGCTGCGGGGGGAGCGCGTCACCAAAGGGGGGGACAGCCGGGGGACAGGGCGAGAGCAGGCAGGCAGCCCCTCGGGGGGGCCGGGGAGGGGCTGCAGCCCCCTTACCGTCTCAGGGGAGATGTACTTCAGGCCCGGCTCCTTGCCCTCCACCGTCGGCAGGAGGTGAGGCTGCAACAGACAGGCTCTGGGCTCAGCCCCATTCCAAGGACACCTCCCAGGCCTGCAACCTGTCGCCCCAGCCCACAAGCCCCCGAGCGGCCAGCTGTGCCCCCGCGGGAGGGCAAGGGCCACATAGACGGGGCTGTGCCACACGGCTGGAGCAGAGGAGCGGCCATGGGGCTCTTCATGCACCGCAGCGATGCTGCAGGCTGGCAAGTCACGGCCCCAAGGCCCCGTGGCCCCAGGCATGGGCCACCAGCTCGCTTTGGGCTCTCACAGCGCTGCGGGGCTCCAGCCATGCTCCCCGTTCCGAATGATGGGGGCACCCCCTCACCTGCCCCATCCTCGTGGCCCTACCTTGGAGAAATCCCCGATGAGCTCCTGGTCATCGTTGGCCAGCAGGTTCTCGAGCTCCTCACGCCGGGCGGAGCGGGAAGGCTCCAGCCACGCTCCCTGCCGAGGCACCAGCCAGAGACACCCCCAAATGTCAGCAGCGGCTCTGCCAGAGCCGGGCCGGGGCCCAGGCCCGCCAGGGACACGCTGGCTCTCAGCCCACACCTTCCCCAGCACCCACCGGCTCCAGCGACGCCTCCTGGCCAGGGCTGCCGGCCACCCTCCTCTGCCGCTTGGCCTCCACAGGGCTGTCGCTGTCCGAGGGCTGTCCCCGCTTCAGGACGGGCCTGGCGACACTGCCCGGCTCCGAGGGCGAGCGGGACAGCTGCCGGCACTGGCTGCGCTTCCCCGGCCGCTGTGGGGAGAGCCCGCGCTGCTGCCTGGCGCTCTGGCAAGCCCCAGCACCAGCAGGGCAGCGGCCGAGGCTCCCGCTCCCCGTGACCAAGACAAGCCCACAGTCTCTGGGCTGCTGCTGCTCACCAAGCAGCGGCCCCAGACGCCCCAGTGGAGACCCCAAGAGGGGATTGTGGGGCTCTGTCCACTTCCCAAAGGCTCCCACGTACCAGCTTTGCCTCCTCCTTGCTCATCACCGGCGTGCTCACCACGTTCTCCTTCTCCTGGGGCACGGTGGCATCGCTCTGCCAGGGCAGCAGCTGGGGAGACTTGGGGCACAGGCAGAGGAGATCGTGAAATGGGCACAAGTCCTGCCAGCTGCTTCCCAGCCGCAGGCAGGCACGGATCCCATAGGCGAGCTCCATCCACCACCTGCCGGTGCCTTCCAGCTTTGGAGACGCACGGGCTGTCCCCGTGACCCCCCGGCCCGGCCATCTCCCACCTCCGCAGCTCTCCAGGCCACGCGGGCAGCTCGGAGCGGCAGCTCCCACGCGTGCAGCCCCGGCATCACCCATCGCTGCTGCCCTCCCGAGCCCTCCAGCCTCTCTCACCAGCAGCTCTGATGCGGCCCAGGGGCTCTCGGCAAGGGGCTCCCTCCTGGCGGCCCCATGGCTCCGCTGGCCCGGCCTCGGCAGCTTCTTGGCCACAAAGCCCTCCTGCAGCGGGGGGGACACGGCGTCAGCACCCCTCTGTCCCCTCCCTGCCCCCCAGCTCTCGCTGCCCCCCTCACCTCATCCTCGGGCTCCCTGCGGCGCCGCCGCGCTCTGTCCCTGCGCTCCTGCAGCTGCGAGATGTCCTTCAGGACGCGGCTGCCGTCCCGCTGCCACGCCTGTGGGACAGCCAGCGGTGAGAGGTGCGCACCAGCCCTGCCCCCTCTCCTGCCTCCATCCTCCTCGTCCCGGCTCGCCCAGGGACTCGGCAGGATCCTGCCTCGCTCTGCTCAGCCCTGCGCAGCCTCCAGCACTCACCGGCAACGCGTGCATCCTCTGCCGAAGGAGCTTCCTGCTGCAAGAGCCGGCAGAGGAAAGGGTCAAATGACAGCAGGTGGCCTGGGCCGCTGAGTCCCACCCCTCTGCCATTGCCACCTCTGTCCCCCACGTGCTCAGGGCGGGGTGAGACGCCCCCCCCCCCCACCCGGGGCTGTCACAGCTCCCCAAAGGGACCTGGGGCAAAACCACCTCCAGGCACTGAGGAAACACCAACGGCCTGAGCGGGACCCCAGCAGGGGGAACGGGGACAGCCTGGCTTTTGGCTGTGGGACAGGGACAGCCTGGGCACGGGGACAGCCCGGCATTCATGTCCTGCGGCAGGGACAGAGCCCCTGCACTTACTCTTTGAGCGCTCTCCCGAACGCCGGCATCGTTCTCTGGGAGCTGTGGGGAGAGCAGAGATGGGGTCAGTGGCGGTGGCATCCACGTCGCCGCCCAAGCAGGCCAGCTTGCCACCGCCCAGGCACAGCCTGGGGCTCACAGCTGGCTGCACAGCCGCCAGCGAGGCTGAGAGCGGGCCCTGCTGCGCGGGGGAGGGACAGGGGGTGTCCCCGGGAGGACACGGGCATGGGGCCGCTCACTCTTCCTGCGCGGCCGCGGGCTTCTGCTGCGTGGGGAAGTCCGGCTCCAGTCCTGCGGGAACAAGGCACTGGGCTAGTAGCCCCGCTGCGGGGATCGGCCTCCTGCCCCCAGCCCGGGGCCCCGGGCACTTCGGGGCCGGGCACGGAGTCCCCCAGCAGGCGGGTGCCAACGGCCCTGCGAGCACCGCTGCCCATGGAATGTCGCGTGTCCCCCGGAGCAGGCTGTCACCGCAGCGCTTCCCGGCTGCGCCCCGGCCAGCGCAGCTCTAGGCTCCCGCCCATCCCTCCCCACCAGCTGCCCCGCCTCGAGCCCCTCGCCAGCCCCTCGGCCAAGCCCTCCCGCCACAGCCCTGTCCCCTTAGGCTAACACCCTCTGCAGGAGCCCAGGCCCGGGCAGCGCCCGGGGACGGAGCAGCCGCATCCCTCACCTGCATCCGGGGGCTGGCAAGAGAGCGAGTGGCGGCCACAGTCCGAGGCCAGCGGCTGCGGGGACGGCGTGTGCCACAGCCGCGGCAGGGGCAGCCCCCCGTGGCCCCGCTTCGGGGTGTCCCGGTGCCTGCGGGCGGTCAGGACGGGGCAGTGTCAGCGGCCCGCTTGGGCCTCGCCCCTTGTGGCCCTGCCGGGCCGGGGGCAGGAGCTGCAGCAGGGGATCCCCAAAGCGTGCCAGCCCCCTTTGGCACGGCCCCGCCGCCGAGCCCCGCGCGGAGCAGCCGTGTCCCGTCGGGGCAGTCCCGCGTGCGGCGGGCGGCCAAAGCCCCTCCCAGCCGCTGGCCCTCGGCCACCCCCTCACCTGGCGGGGCCCGCCGGGTCAGCCTTGTCCAGCGGCGTGAGCGGGGCCGTGCCCGGCGAGGGCAGCGGGGAGATGGCCGCCAGCCCGGGCAGCCCGCGGCCGCCGCACAGTGACATGGCCCGGGCAGGGAGCGAGCGAGCGAGCGACGATCGAGCTGCGGCAAGAGAGCGGCGCCAGGGGACAGGGGACAGGTGGCAAGAGATGGTAAGGAGTGGGAGGGGAAGAGAGCTAAGAGGTGAGAGGTGCTAAGAAGGGCCCAGAGGCGATAAGATGCGCTAAGTGGCGAAGAGAGGGGACGAGAGGTGCCAGGTGAGCCCCGGGCCGCTCCTGCTGCCAGGAACAGCACGAACAACAACAGCGGCGCCCGCAGCCAATGGCAAAGCGCAGCCGGCACGAGGCGACGGCGGCAGCCAATGAGAGGTGGCGCTGGGCGCGAGGGGACGGCGGCGGCCAATGAGAGCTGCGGAGGGCGCGTGGGGGCGGAGCCTGAGCCGAAGGGGCGGTTGATGGTCGAAAGGGGCGTGGCCAACGAGGAAAGGGGCGTGGCTAACGAGGAAAGGGGCGTGGCTAACGAGGAAAGGGGCGTGGCCAACGAGGAAAGGGGCGTGGCCAGCCCGGTCCCCGCGCCTGGCCTGGCCGGACCTTGGCACTGCAGGGGACACTCGGTCACCCCTGATGGCCCTCGAGTGTCACCTGCAGGGTAATAAAGTTATGACCTAACAGCACCCTGAGAACCAGGCCATGGCACTGAGTGCCACGTCCACTGTCGAGAAAGCAGGGTTGAAATCCTGCAGGTTGGGTTTTTATGGGTGGAGTTTCTGGTTTCTAATGGCACTTGTGAACAGCCTGCTTTGTTCACCTGCTGAAAACTTTTCTTTCTGTACCGGACTTCAAAGAAACCAAATCAGCTGGTTGTCACTTTTACTTAAGGGCACTTGATTTCTTTGCTCTTCAAACGTGCCCTCGACATGGAGTCCCTGGTGTTGATGTCCTCGGTGGTTCCAACCTGCCTCACTTTCCTCATGGATGTGCCAAAGCAGATGGAACTTTAGCGGAGCTAAAGACTGGGGGCAAAAAGAATCATAACCTAGAACTAATCCCAAAGGTGTTCGACTGGGCCTCCCTTTTCTCCCACCTGGAGATCAAAGCCGGCCAGGGAGTCCAAACCCACTTTGTGGGTGTTGGGAAGGCGCCCCGTTCCTTTGTGGAGGGCCAAGAGCTCTGACAGGAGCCTGCAGAAAGCACCACTTCCTCCTGCTCACGGTGAATTTCCGTGTATTTTTCTAGATACCTGTACTTCTATAGAAATCAGGAATTCTGAGAAAGCTGGGTGTCACGCCCGTGACCTTTGATGCTATTCAAGCACTGCCGACTGCTGCCCTGAAACATTTGAAGAGCTGCAAGGGGATTATTTGACAAAGAATAAAATTGCGGGTGATTTTAGGAAAGGTCTTTGTTTTTGCCATTTTGTGCTGATGCCTTTTCCACTCTTAAAATCAAGAGTCATACATGGTTAGAAGGGGAAAAGGGATTTTACCTTGGTGTTCGTTTTTAAGGATTCTTAGGTGTACACGTCCAGGTCATATGCATCGAGATGCACCCCGCCGAGACTCTCTGTGTCCCCCTCTCCCCCAACATTGGGTATAACATTATAGGTTTTACTAATTAGCATAACTATCAAAGATTCCCCAATGAGAGGCTCAAGTGAGCCCCCCTCCCCAAGGAACCTTCCCCTGTTTGGTTCTATCTTGCTTTACAGAATGTGTTCTGGAGAGGACCTTGGGCTCTGGGGCACACTGATCCCTAGCTACGAAGCTTCTAAAATGTTTAGTCTCTTAGCTTGACAAGCAAGTCCAAGACTGTGGGGAAAAAGCACTAGGAATAGAGAAGTTGTAAAAGGGTATAACGGGTATAAAAGAAAAGGCAAAAATCTTCATGGCATCAGTGCAGTCCTCTGTTTTGCTCTTGTGACTTCTCATTGGCGTTGCTGTTTTCTGCTTGAGCTACTCAGCTGTGTGGCCTTCCTGGCACCCCAAAGTCCTCTGATTACTCACCCCCCCCCAAGGTCTTCTTCAGTAGAGGACACACCTCTTTGCCCGTGTGTGTGCCAGTGCTCCTTGTCAGACTTTCAAACCAGGATTGTCCGTGAGGCAGGAGCTGATCCAGGAGCCCATTGGCAGTTTGGGATGGAGCAGGATGTGGATATGGGGCCAAGGAGGTGCAGGCAGGAGCCAGGGCAATTTTGGCCAGAGATGGATTCTCTGGTGGGGCACAAAGCAAAGCAAAGGCCAGGCCCAACACCCATAACCAGGCCCCTGTCACCTGGCTGGGGAAGGGAGGGCATGGAGAAGCCCCCCTGGGGCATCCAGGAGTGACTTCAGCTCATCAGGAACACAGGGAAGTGGAGGGGAGGATGGGTGCCCCAAGGGTGACTGAAGCACTTGGCACTGGGAGGCCACTTGCCCGAGAGAGAATGGGGGACCCTGGTGTTAAGGACACCCACCCCTTCAAGGTGCCACATCCCTCGGCCTCCCAGCGAGCCCTGTCCCCCAAAAAGGAATTGTGCCAGCCCTGGGGGTGCTGCAAAGGCCAGAAGAGCCCTCTACAAAGAGAGATAACACGGCTTTGGGGCTCCCAGGCAGGGCGGTGAGGTGTTAAAGCCCCGGGGCTCCTGATGAGCCCAGCCCCACTCAAGAGGGCTGTCATTACCGCGGGGGTCCCGTGGAGAGGGGGTGTAATCACTACAGGAGGATCTCAGAATTTGGGGGGTTGATGGTCCTGAGTGTCCTGATGAGCCCTGACCCCCAAAACGGGGCTGCCACAGTTCTGCGAGTCCTACTGAGCCCGGGCTCCCCTCAGCAACGGCTGTGCCAGCCCTGGGGGTGCTGCAAAGTTCAGGAGTCCCCCTAAGAAAAGACAGGATCCTGGCTGTGGGGGTCCCAGGGAGAGGGGTGCCATGTCACCACCCCAAGTGTCCCACGGGTCCTGCCTGCAAGCCCAGCATGCTCAGGAAAGAGGGTCCCGTGGAGGTCCGGGGCCATGCTGCTGCCAGCCCAGCACGCAGGAACAGCAGCCACGGGGCCAACGCTTGCCCACGTGTCCCTGGGGAAGTCACCACGCCCCACAAGGAAGCCAGCACCTCAGCCCTGTCCCCTGCCAGCAGCTGCCCCTGTCCCCAGACCCCCGGCAGAGCCCTCCAGCCCGGCCTGGCCATCCCACCAGCCCCGCATCGGGGGCTCCCACCCCTGCAGCAGCCTGGTGCGGGCAGCGAGAGCTCAGGACACGCCTTTGTTCTCCTGCAATCGGACTTTATTAACAGAGACTGCAGCGAACAATCCTAACAACGGAGACACTCAGAAATATTGATAACAACGAACACAAAACTATTCCTAACCGGAAACAAACACAAAAGTATTTAGAACAACAAACAAACGCAAAAATATTTATAACAACAAACAAACACAAAATATTTCGAACAACGAACAAAAAAATATTTGCAACAACGAACAAACACAAAAATATTTGCAACGAACAAACGCAAAACCGCTCTGAACAAAAACTACCACCCCAAAGCCATCGCAGCAAACCCGAGCGAGCAGGCGAGGCGCATCCGCAGCCAAGGGAAGCCTTCCTCCGTTCCCAGCTCCAGCGCTGCCCCGACGCGGCTGAGAGACCCCCGGGCGCTCACAGGTCCCGCCCGCGGCTGAAGAGCGCCCGCCGGCCGCGCTCGCGGAGCCGCCTCTGCCCGCGGAACTTGCGCAGCTCCTCCTTGAACGCGGAGTGCAGCATGGGCCGATAGTCCCGGGGCTCGCAGTGGCTCTGCAAGCCACGGACGGCTCCGTCAGCCCCCGCAGCACAGCAGCCGCCGGCCCTGCAGATCCCCGCCCGTGGCGGCGAGGATGCTCAGAGCCACAGCTGCCCCTCGCCACCGCCGTGTGCCCCCGCCACTTCTTCCCTCTCGGCGCCGACCGCCTGCCACCGAGGGGACACGGGGACGGCACTCACCGGGAACTGGAGGAAGAACTCCCGGTAGCCGCCCTTCAGCACGTACAGCTCGGGGTAGTGCAGCTGGGGGTACTCGTGGCAGCGGCGATCCCTCTCCCGCAGGAACTTGCACCTGTGCCACGGACAAAACGCGCGGCATCACCCCCGTGCCGGGATCCGCGGCTGGCAGAGCCCAGCGGGCCCCCCGGGCCATCACTCACATTTTGGGCCCCCGCTCAACAGAGAACTCGCAGTGGAAGATGACGATCACCCTCCTGCTGGAGTCCAGGGGCACGATGGGCTGCTCCAGCAGCGATTCCTCCACGTCCCGCTGCAGCGGCAGGTTGACAGCGCCCTGGCGAGGCAGAGAAGGCGCCTTTTCCCCCTCCGTGTCCCATTGCATTTTGTGCAGCGACTCAAGGACGCTGCCCCCAAGCCTCCCCCAGCAGCACCGTCACCCGCGGTCCTGGGACACCGTCACCCTCCTCCTTGCAGCTGCGAACCAGCCCTTCAGGGGGTGGCTCGGCACTGCCCAGGGGCTGCTCCACCCCACCGGGCGGCTCAGTGCCCTCCGGGGGGGCTGCTCGAGCCCTCGCCGTGGGCTCAGCACCTCCGAGGGTGCTTCGGACCCCGCCCTTCCTCCCGGCCCCAGGGCCACGAGGGGCTTCTGACCTTGACGTGGCCCCCCTCGTACTCGTAGGGATAGCGGCAGTCCACGACGAGGCTGCTCTCGATGCTGCTGCTGAAGTGCCCCGCCAGCACCGCCGCCAGCTGCGGGGGGAGCGCGTCACCAAAGGGGGGGACAGCCGGGGGACAGGGCGAGAGCAGGCAGGCAGCCCCTCGGGGGGGCCGGGGAGGGGCTGCAGCCCCCTTACCGTCTCAGGGGAGATGTACTTCAGGCCCGGCTCCTTGCCCTCCACCGTCGGCAGGAGGTGAGGCTGCAACAGACAGGCTCTGGGCTCAGCCCCATTCCAAGGACACCTCCCAGGCCTGCAACCTGTCGCCCCAGCCCACAAGCCCCCGAGCGGCCAGCTGTGCCCCCGCGGGAGGGCAAGGGCCACATAGACGGGGCTGTGCCACACGGCTGGAGCAGAGGAGCGGCCATGGGGCTCTTCATGCACCGCAGCGATGCTGCAGGCTGGCAAGTCACGGCCCCAAGGCCCCGTGGCCCCAGGCATGGGCCACCAGCTCGCTTTGGGCTCTCACAGCGCTGCGGGGCTCCAGCCATGCTCCCCGTTCCGAATGATGGGGGCACCCCCTCACCTGCCCCATCCTCGTGGCCCTACCTTGGAGAAATCCCCGATGAGCTCCTGGTCATCGTTGGCCAGCAGGTTCTCGAGCTCCTCACGCCGGGCGGAGCGGGAAGGCTCCAGCCACGCTCCCTGCCGAGGCACCAGCCAGAGACACCCCCAAATGTCAGCAGCGGCTCTGCCAGAGCCGGGCCGGGGCCCAGGCCCGCCAGGGACACGCTGGCTCTCAGCCCACACCTTCCCCAGCACCCACCGGCTCCAGCGACGCCTCCTGGCCAGGGCTGCCGGCCACCCTCCTCTGCCGCTTGGCCTCCACAGGGCTGTCGCTGTCCGAGGGCTGTCCCCGCTTCAGGACGGGCCTGGCGACACTGCCCGGCTCCGAGGGCGAGCGGGACAGCTGCCGGCACTGGCTGCGCTTCCCCGGCCGCTGTGGGGAGAGCCCGCGCTGCTGCCTGGCGCTCTGGCAAGCCCCAGCACCAGCAGGGCAGCGGCCGAGGCTCCCGCTCCCCGTGACCAAGACAAGCCCACAGTCTCTGGGCTGCTGCTGCTCACCAAGCAGCGGCCCCAGACGCCCCAGTGGAGACCCCAAGAGGGGATTGTGGGGCTCTGTCCACTTCCCAAAGGCTCCCACGTACCAGCTTTGCCTCCTCCTTGCTCATCACCGGCGTGCTCACCACGTTCTCCTTCTCCTGGGGCACGGTGGCATCGCTCTGCCAGGGCAGCAGCTGGGGAGACTTGGGGCACAGGCAGAGGAGATCGTGAAATGGGCACAAGTCCTGCCAGCTGCTTCCCAGCCGCAGGCAGGCACGGATCCCATAGGCGAGCTCCATCCACCACCTGCCGGTGCCTTCCAGCTTTGGAGACGCACGGGCTGTCCCCGTGACCCCCCGGCCCGGCCATCTCCCACCTCCGCAGCTCTCCAGGCCACGCGGGCAGCTCGGAGCGGCAGCTCCCACGCGTGCAGCCCCGGCATCACCCATCGCTGCTGCCCTCCCGAGCCCTCCAGCCTCTCTCACCAGCAGCTCTGATGCGGCCCAGGGGCTCTCGGCAAGGGGCTCCCTCCTGGCGGCCCCATGGCTCCGCTGGCCCGGCCTCGGCAGCTTCTTGGCCACAAAGCCCTCCTGCAGCGGGGGGGACACGGCGTCAGCACCCCTCTGTCCCCTCCCTGCCCCCCAGCTCTCGCTGCCCCCCTCACCTCATCCTCGGGCTCCCTGCGGCGCCGCCGCGCTCTGTCCCTGCGCTCCTGCAGCTGCGAGATGTCCTTCAGGACGCGGCTGCCGTCCCGCTGCCACGCCTGTGGGACAGCCAGCGGTGAGAGGTGCGCACCAGCCCTGCCCCCTCTCCTGCCTCCATCCTCCTCGTCCCGGCTCGCCCAGGGACTCGGCAGGATCCTGCCTCGCTCTGCTCAGCCCTGCGCAGCCTCCAGCACTCACCGGCAACGCGTGCATCCTCTGCCGAAGGAGCTTCCTGCTGCAAGAGCCGGCAGAGGAAAGGGTCAAATGACAGCAGGTGGCCTGGGCCGCTGAGTCCCACCCCTCTGCCATTGCCACCTCTGTCCCCCACGTGCTCAGGGCGGGGTGAGACGCCCCCCCCCCCCACCCGGGGCTGTCACAGCTCCCCAAAGGGACCTGGGGCAAAACCACCTCCAGGCACTGAGGAAACACCAACGGCCTGAGCGGGACCCCAGCAGGGGGAACGGGGACAGCCTGGCTTTTGGCTGTGGGACAGGGACAGCCTGGGCACGGGGACAGCCCGGCATTCATGTCCTGCGGCAGGGACAGAGCCCCTGCACTTACTCTTTGAGCGCTCTCCCGAACGCCGGCATCGTTCTCTGGGAGCTGTGGGGAGAGCAGAGATGGGGTCAGTGGCGGTGGCATCCACGTCGCCGCCCAAGCAGGCCAGCTTGCCACCGCCCAGGCACAGCCTGGGGCTCACAGCTGGCTGCACAGCCGCCAGCGAGGCTGAGAGCGGGCCCTGCTGCGCGGGGGAGGGACAGGGGGTGTCCCCGGGAGGACACGGGCATGGGGCCGCTCACTCTTCCTGCGCGGCCGCGGGCTTCTGCTGCGTGGGGAAGTCCGGCTCCAGTCCTGCGGGAACAAGGCACTGGGCTAGTAGCCCCGCTGCGGGGATCGGCCTCCTGCCCCCAGCCCGGGGCCCCGGGCACTTCGGGGCCGGGCACGGAGTCCCCCAGCAGGCGGGTGCCAACGGCCCTGCGAGCACCGCTGCCCATGGAATGTCGCGTGTCCCCCGGAGCAGGCTGTCACCGCAGCGCTTCCCGGCTGCGCCCCGGCCAGCGCAGCTCTAGGCTCCCGCCCATCCCTCCCCACCAGCTGCCCCGCCTCGAGCCCCTCGCCAGCCCCTCGGCCAAGCCCTCCCGCCACAGCCCTGTCCCCTTAGGCTAACACCCTCTGCAGGAGCCCAGGCCCGGGCAGCGCCCGGGGACGGAGCAGCCGCATCCCTCACCTGCATCCGGGGGCTGGCAAGAGAGCGAGTGGCGGCCACAGTCCGAGGCCAGCGGCTGCGGGGACGGCGTGTGCCACAGCCGCGGCAGGGGCAGCCCCCCGTGGCCCCGCTTCGGGGTGTCCCGGTGCCTGCGGGCGGTCAGGACGGGGCAGTGTCAGCGGCCCGCTTGGGCCTCGCCCCTTGTGGCCCTGCCGGGCCGGGGGCAGGAGCTGCAGCAGGGGATCCCCAAAGCGTGCCAGCCCCCTTTGGCACGGCCCCGCCGCCGAGCCCCGCGCGGAGCAGCCGTGTCCCGTCGGGGCAGTCCCGCGTGCGGCGGGCGGCCAAAGCCCCTCCCAGCCGCTGGCCCTCGGCCACCCCCTCACCTGGCGGGGCCCGCCGGGTCAGCCTTGTCCAGCGGCGTGAGCGGGGCCGTGCCCGGCGAGGGCAGCGGGGAGATGGCCGCCAGCCCGGGCAGCCCGCGGCCGCCGCACAGTGACATGGCCCGGGCAGGGAGCGAGCGAGCGAGCGACGATCGAGCTGCGGCAAGAGAGCGGCGCCAGGGGACAGGGGACAGGTGGCAAGAGATGGTAAGGAGTGGGAGGGGAAGAGAGCTAAGAGGTGAGAGGTGCTAAGAAGGGCCCAGAGGCGATAAGATGCGCTAAGTGGCGAAGAGAGGGGACGAGAGGTGCCAGGTGAGCCCCGGGCCGCTCCTGCTGCCAGGAACAGCACGAACAACAACAGCGGCGCCCGCAGCCAATGGCAAAGCGCAGCCGGCACGAGGCGACGGCGGCAGCCAATGAGAGGTGGCGCTGGGCGCGAGGGGACGGCGGCGGCCAATGAGAGCTGCGGAGGGCGCGTGGGGGCGGAGCCTGAGCCGAAGGGGCGGTTGATGGTCGAAAGGGGCGTGGCCAACGAGGAAAGGGGCGTGGCTAACGAGGAAAGGGGCGTGGCCAACGAGGAAAGGGGCGTGGCCAGCCCGGTCCCCGCGCCTGGCCTGGCCGGACCTTGGCACTGCAGGGGACACTCGGTCACCCCTGATGGCCCTCGAGTGTCACCTGCAGGGTAATAAAGTTATGACCTAACAGCACCCTGAGAACCAGGCCATGGCACTGAGTGCCACGTCCACTGTCGAGAAAGCAGGGTTGAAATCCTGCAGGTTGGGTTTTTATGGGTGGAGTTTCTGGTTTCTAATGGCACTTGTGAACAGCCTGCTTTGTTCACCTGCTGAAAACTTTTCTTTCTGTACCGGACTTCAAAGAAACCAAATCAGCTGGTTGTCACTTTTACTTAAGGGCACTTGATTTCTTTGCTCTTCAAACGTGCCCTCGACATGGAGTCCCTGGTGTTGATGTCCTCGGTGGTTCCAACCTGCCTCACTTTCCTCATGGATGTGCCAAAGCAGATGGAACTTTAGCGGAGCTAAAGACTGGGGGCAAAAAGAATCATAACCTAGAACTAATCCCAAAGGTGTTCGACTGGGCCTCCCTTTTCTCCCACCTGGAGATCAAAGCCGGCCAGGGAGTCCAAACCCACTTTGTGGGTGTTGGGAAGGCGCCCCGTTCCTTTGTGGAGGGCCAAGAGCTCTGACAGGAGCCTGCAGAAAGCACCACTTCCTCCTGCTCACAGTGAATTTCCGTGTATTTTTCTAGATACCTGTACTTCTATAGAAATCAGGAATTCTGAGAAAGCTGGGTGTCACGCCCGTGACCTTTGATGCTATTCAAGCACTGCCGACTGCTGCCCTGAAACATTTGAAGAGCTGCAAGGGGATTATTTGACAAAGAATAAAATTGCGGGTGATTTTAGGAAAGGTCTTTGTTTTTGCCATTTTGTGCTGATGCCTTTTCCACTCTTAAAATCAAGAGTCATACATGGTTAGAAGGGGAAAAGGGATTTTACCTTGGTGTTCGTTTTTAAGGATTCTTAGGTGTACACGTCCAGGTCATATGCATCGAGATGCACCCCGCCGAGACTCTCTGTGTCCCCCTCTCCCCCAACATTGGGTATAACATTATAGGTTTTACTAATTAGCATAACTATCAAAGATTCCCCAATGAGAGGCTCAAGTGAGCCCCCCTCCCCAAGGAACCTTCCCCTGTTTGGTTCTATCTTGCTTTACAGAATGTGTTCTGGAGAGGACCTTGGGCTCTGGGGCACACTGATCCCTAGCTACGAAGCTTCTAAAATGTTTAGTCTCTTAGCTTGACAAGCAAGTCCAAGACTGTGGGGAAAAAGCACTAGGAATAGAGAAGTTGTAAAAGGGTATAACGGGTATAAAAGAAAAGGCAAAAATCTTCATGGCATCAGTGCAGTCCTCTGTTTTGCTCTTGTGACTTCTCATTGGCGTTGCTGTTTTCTGCTTGAGCTACTCAGCTGTGTGGCCTTCCTGGCACCCCAAAGTCCTCTGATTACTCACCCCCCCCCCAAGGTCTTCTTCAGTAGAGGACACACCTCTTTGCCCGTGTGTGTGCCAGTGCTCCTTGTCAGACTTTCAAACCAGGATTGTCCGTGAGGCAGGAGCTGATCCAGGAGCCCATTGGCAGTTTGGGATGGAGCAGGATGTGGATATGGGGCCAAGGAGGTGCAGGCGGGAGCCAGGGCAATTTTGGCCAGAGATGGATTCTCTGGTGGGGCACAAAGCAAAGCAAAGGCCAGGCCCAACACCCATAACCAGGCCCCTGTCACCTGGCTGGGGAAGGGAGGGCATGGAGAAGCCCCCCTGGGGCATCCAGGAGTGACTTCAGCTCATCAGGAACACAGGGAAGTGGAGGGGAGGATGGGTGCCCCAAGGGTGACTGAAGCACTTGGCACTGGGAGGCCACTTGCCCGAGAGAGAATGGGGGACCCTGGTGTTAAGGACACCCACCCCTTCAAGGTGCCACATCCCTCGGCCTCCCAGCGAGCCCTGTCCCCCAAAAAGGAATTGTGCCAGCCCTGGGGGTGCTGCAAAGGCCAGAAGAGCCCTCTACAAAGAGAGATAACACGGCTTTGGGGCTCCCAGGCAGGGCGGTGAGGTGTTAAAGCCCCGGGGCTCCTGATGAGCCCAGCCCCACTCAAGAGGGCTGTCATTACCGCGGGGGTCCCGTGGAGAGGGGGTGTAATCACTACAGGAGGATCTCAGAATTTGGGGGGTTGATGGTCCTGAGTGTCCTGATGAGCCCTGACCCCCAAAACGGGGCTGCCACAGTTCTGCGAGTCCTACTGAGCCCGGGCTCCCCTCAGCAACGGCTGTGCCAGCCCTGGGGGTGCTGCAAAGTTCAGGAGTCCCCCTAAGAAAAGACAGGATCCTGGCTGTGGGGGTCCCAGGGAGAGGGGTGCCATGTCACCACCCCAAGTGTCCCACGGGTCCTGCCTGCAAGCCCAGCATGCTCAGGAAAGAGGGTCCCGTGGAGGTCCGGGGCCATGCTGCTGCCAGCCCAGCACGCAGGAACAGCAGCCACGGGGCCAACGCTTGCCCACGTGTCCCTGGGGAAGTCACCACGCCCCACAAGGAAGCCAGCACCTCAGCCCTGTCCCCTGCCAGCAGCTGCCCCTGTCCCCAGACCCCCGGCAGAGCCCTCCAGCCCGGCCTGGCCATCCCACCAGCCCCGCATCGGGGGCTCCCACCCCTGCAGCAGCCTGGTGCGGGCAGCGAGAGCTCAGGACACGCCTTTGTTCTCCTGCAATCGGACTTTATTAACAGAGACTGCAGCGAACAATCCTAACAACGGAGACACTCAGAAATATTGATAACAACGAACACAAAACTATTCCTAACCGGAAACAAACACAAAAGTATTTAGAACAACAAACAAACGCAAAAATATTTATAACAACAAACAAACACAAAATATTTCGAACAACGAACAAAAAAATATTTGCAACAACGAACAAACACAAAAATATTTGCAACGAACAAACGCAAAACCGCTCTGAACAAAAACTACCACCCCAAAGCCATCGCAGCAAACCCGAGCGAGCAGGCGAGGCGCATCCGCAGCCAAGGGAAGCCTTCCTCCGTTCCCAGCTCCAGCGCTGCCCCGACGCGGCTGAGAGACCCCCGGGCGCTCACAGGTCCCGCCCGCGGCTGAAGAGCGCCCGCCGGCCGCGCTCGCGGAGCCGCCTCTGCCCGCGGAACTTGCGCAGCTCCTCCTTGAACGCGGAGTGCAGCATGGGCCGATAGTCCCGGGGCTCGCAGTGGCTCTGCAAGCCACGGACGGCTCCGTCAGCCCCCGCAGCACAGCAGCCGCCGGCCCTGCAGATCCCCGCCCGTGGCGGCGAGGATGCTCAGAGCCACAGCTGCCCCTCGCCACCGCCGTGTGCCCCCGCCACTTCTTCCCTCTCGGCGCCGACCGCCTGCCACCGAGGGGACACGGGGACGGCACTCACCGGGAACTGGAGGAAGAACTCCCGGTAGCCGCCCTTCAGCACGTACAGCTCGGGGTAGTGCAGCTGGGGGTACTCGTGGCAGCGGCGATCCCTCTCCCGCAGGAACTTGCACCTGTGCCACGGACAAAACGCGCGGCATCACCCCCGTGCCGGGATCCGCGGCTGGCAGAGCCCAGCGGGCCCCCCGGGCCATCACTCACATTTTGGGCCCCCGCTCAACAGAGAACTCGCAGTGGAAGATGACGATCACCCTCCTGCTGGAGTCCAGGGGCACGATGGGCTGCTCCAGCAGCGATTCCTCCACGTCCCGCTGCAGCGGCAGGTTGACAGCGCCCTGGCGAGGCAGAGAAGGCGCCTTTTCCCCCTCCGTGTCCCATTGCATTTTGTGCAGCGACTCAAGGACGCTGCCCCCAAGCCTCCCCCAGCAGCACCGTCACCCGCGGTCCTGGGACACCGTCACCCTCCTCCTTGCAGCTGCGAACCAGCCCTTCAGGGGGTGGCTCGGCACTGCCCAGGGGCTGCTCCACCCCACCGGGCGGCTCAGTGCCCTCCGGGGGGGCTGCTCGAGCCCTCGCCGTGGGCTCAGCACCTCCGAGGGTGCTTCGGACCCCGCCCTTCCTCCCGGCCCCAGGGCCACGAGGGGCTTCTGACCTTGACGTGGCCCCCCTCGTACTCGTAGGGATAGCGGCAGTCCACGACGAGGCTGCTCTCGATGCTGCTGCTGAAGTGCCCCGCCAGCACCGCCGCCAGCTGCGGGGGGAGCGCGTCACCAAAGGGGGGGACAGCCGGGGGACAGGGCGAGAGCAGGCAGGCAGCCCCTCGGGGGGGCCGGGGAGGGGCTGCAGCCCCCTTACCGTCTCAGGGGAGATGTACTTCAGGCCCGGCTCCTTGCCCTCCACCGTCGGCAGGAGGTGAGGCTGCAACAGACAGGCTCTGGGCTCAGCCCCATTCCAAGGACACCTCCCAGGCCTGCAACCTGTCGCCCCAGCCCACAAGCCCCCGAGCGGCCAGCTGTGCCCCCGCGGGAGGGCAAGGGCCACATAGACGGGGCTGTGCCACACGGCTGGAGCAGAGGAGCGGCCATGGGGCTCTTCATGCACCGCAGCGATGCTGCAGGCTGGCAAGTCACGGCCCCAAGGCCCCGTGGCCCCAGGCATGGGCCACCAGCTCGCTTTGGGCTCTCACAGCGCTGCGGGGCTCCAGCCATGCTCCCCGTTCCGAATGATGGGGGCACCCCCTCACCTGCCCCATCCTCGTGGCCCTACCTTGGAGAAATCCCCGATGAGCTCCTGGTCATCGTTGGCCAGCAGGTTCTCGAGCTCCTCACGCCGGGCGGAGCGGGAAGGCTCCAGCCACGCTCCCTGCCGAGGCACCAGCCAGAGACACCCCCAAATGTCAGCAGCGGCTCTGCCAGAGCCGGGCCGGGGCCCAGGCCCGCCAGGGACACGCTGGCTCTCAGCCCACACCTTCCCCAGCACCCACCGGCTCCAGCGACGCCTCCTGGCCAGGGCTGCCGGCCACCCTCCTCTGCCGCTTGGCCTCCACAGGGCTGTCGCTGTCCGAGGGCTGTCCCCGCTTCAGGACGGGCCTGGCGACACTGCCCGGCTCCGAGGGCGAGCGGGACAGCTGCCGGCACTGGCTGCGCTTCCCCGGCCGCTGTGGGGAGAGCCCGCGCTGCTGCCTGGCGCTCTGGCAAGCCCCAGCACCAGCAGGGCAGCGGCCGAGGCTCCCGCTCCCCGTGACCAAGACAAGCCCACAGTCTCTGGGCTGCTGCTGCTCACCAAGCAGCGGCCCCAGACGCCCCAGTGGAGACCCCAAGAGGGGATTGTGGGGCTCTGTCCACTTCCCAAAGGCTCCCACGTACCAGCTTTGCCTCCTCCTTGCTCATCACCGGCGTGCTCACCACGTTCTCCTTCTCCTGGGGCACGGTGGCATCGCTCTGCCAGGGCAGCAGCTGGGGAGACTTGGGGCACAGGCAGAGGAGATCGTGAAATGGGCACAAGTCCTGCCAGCTGCTTCCCAGCCGCAGGCAGGCACGGATCCCATAGGCGAGCTCCATCCACCACCTGCCGGTGCCTTCCAGCTTTGGAGACGCACGGGCTGTCCCCGTGACCCCCCGGCCCGGCCATCTCCCACCTCCGCAGCTCTCCAGGCCACGCGGGCAGCTCGGAGCGGCAGCTCCCACGCGTGCAGCCCCGGCATCACCCATCGCTGCTGCCCTCCCGAGCCCTCCAGCCTCTCTCACCAGCAGCTCTGATGCGGCCCAGGGGCTCTCGGCAAGGGGCTCCCTCCTGGCGGCCCCATGGCTCCGCTGGCCCGGCCTCGGCAGCTTCTTGGCCACAAAGCCCTCCTGCAGCGGGGGGGACACGGCGTCAGCACCCCTCTGTCCCCTCCCTGCCCCCCAGCTCTCGCTGCCCCCCTCACCTCATCCTCGGGCTCCCTGCGGCGCCGCCGCGCTCTGTCCCTGCGCTCCTGCAGCTGCGAGATGTCCTTCAGGACGCGGCTGCCGTCCCGCTGCCACGCCTGTGGGACAGCCAGCGGTGAGAGGTGCGCACCAGCCCTGCCCCCTCTCCTGCCTCCATCCTCCTCGTCCCGGCTCGCCCAGGGACTCGGCAGGATCCTGCCTCGCTCTGCTCAGCCCTGCGCAGCCTCCAGCACTCACCGGCAACGCGTGCATCCTCTGCCGAAGGAGCTTCCTGCTGCAAGAGCCGGCAGAGGAAAGGGTCAAATGACAGCAGGTGGCCTGGGCCGCTGAGTCCCACCCCTCTGCCATTGCCACCTCTGTCCCCCACGTGCTCAGGGCGGGGTGAGACGCCCCCCCCCCCCACCCGGGGCTGTCACAGCTCCCCAAAGGGACCTGGGGCAAAACCACCTCCAGGCACTGAGGAAACACCAACGGCCTGAGCGGGACCCCAGCAGGGGGAACGGGGACAGCCTGGCTTTTGGCTGTGGGACAGGGACAGCCTGGGCACGGGGACAGCCCGGCATTCATGTCCTGCGGCAGGGACAGAGCCCCTGCACTTACTCTTTGAGCGCTCTCCCGAACGCCGGCATCGTTCTCTGGGAGCTGTGGGGAGAGCAGAGATGGGGTCAGTGGCGGTGGCATCCACGTCGCCGCCCAAGCAGGCCAGCTTGCCACCGCCCAGGCACAGCCTGGGGCTCACAGCTGGCTGCACAGCCGCCAGCGAGGCTGAGAGCGGGCCCTGCTGCGCGGGGGAGGGACAGGGGGTGTCCCCGGGAGGACACGGGCATGGGGCCGCTCACTCTTCCTGCGCGGCCGCGGGCTTCTGCTGCGTGGGGAAGTCCGGCTCCAGTCCTGCGGGAACAAGGCACTGGGCTAGTAGCCCCGCTGCGGGGATCGGCCTCCTGCCCCCAGCCCGGGGCCCCGGGCACTTCGGGGCCGGGCACGGAGTCCCCCAGCAGGCGGGTGCCAACGGCCCTGCGAGCACCGCTGCCCATGGAATGTCGCGTGTCCCCCGGAGCAGGCTGTCACCGCAGCGCTTCCCGGCTGCGCCCCGGCCAGCGCAGCTCTAGGCTCCCGCCCATCCCTCCCCACCAGCTGCCCCGCCTCGAGCCCCTCGCCAGCCCCTCGGCCAAGCCCTCCCGCCACAGCCCTGTCCCCTTAGGCTAACACCCTCTGCAGGAGCCCAGGCCCGGGCAGCGCCCGGGGACGGAGCAGCCGCATCCCTCACCTGCATCCGGGGGCTGGCAAGAGAGCGAGTGGCGGCCACAGTCCGAGGCCAGCGGCTGCGGGGACGGCGTGTGCCACAGCCGCGGCAGGGGCAGCCCCCCGTGGCCCCGCTTCGGGGTGTCCCGGTGCCTGCGGGCGGTCAGGACGGGGCAGTGTCAGCGGCCCGCTTGGGCCTCGCCCCTTGTGGCCCTGCCGGGCCGGGGGCAGGAGCTGCAGCAGGGGATCCCCAAAGCGTGCCAGCCCCCTTTGGCACGGCCCCGCCGCCGAGCCCCGCGCGGAGCAGCCGTGTCCCGTCGGGGCAGTCCCGCGTGCGGCGGGCGGCCAAAGCCCCTCCCAGCCGCTGGCCCTCGGCCACCCCCTCACCTGGCGGGGCCCGCCGGGTCAGCCTTGTCCAGCGGCGTGAGCGGGGCCGTGCCCGGCGAGGGCAGCGGGGAGATGGCCGCCAGCCCGGGCAGCCCGCGGCCGCCGCACAGTGACATGGCCCGGGCAGGGAGCGAGCGAGCGAGCGACGATCGAGCTGCGGCAAGAGAGCGGCGCCAGGGGACAGGGGACAGGTGGCAAGAGATGGTAAGGAGTGGGAGGGGAAGAGAGCTAAGAGGTGAGAGGTGCTAAGAAGGGCCCAGAGGCGATAAGATGCGCTAAGTGGCGAAGAGAGGGGACGAGAGGTGCCAGGTGAGCCCCGGGCCGCTCCTGCTGCCAGGAACAGCACGAACAACAACAGCGGCGCCCGCAGCCAATGGCAAAGCGCAGCCGGCACGAGGCGACGGCGGCAGCCAATGAGAGGTGGCGCTGGGCGCGAGGGGACGGCGGCGGCCAATGAGAGCTGCGGAGGGCGCGTGGGGGCGGAGCCTGAGCCGAAGGGGCGGTTGATGGTCGAAAGGGGCGTGGCCAACGAGGAAAGGGGCGTGGCTAACGAGGAAAGGGGCGTGGCTAACGAGGAAAGGGGCGTGGCCAGCCCGGTCCCCGCGCCTGGCCTGGCCGGACCTTGGCACTGCAGGGGACACTCGGTCACCCCTGATGGCCCTCGAGTGTCACCTGCAGGGTAATAAAGTTATGACCTAACAGCACCCTGAGAACCAGGCCATGGCACTGAGTGCCACGTCCACTGTCGAGAAAGCAGGGTTGAAATCCTGCAGGTTGGGTTTTTATGGGTGGAGTTTCTGGTTTCTAATGGCACTTGTGAACAGCCTGCTTTGTTCACCTGCTGAAAACTTTTCTTTCTGTACCGGACTTCAAAGAAACCAAATCAGCTGGTTGTCACTTTTACTTAAGGGCACTTGATTTCTTTGCTCTTCAAACGTGCCCTCGACATGGAGTCCCTGGTGTTGATGTCCTCGGTGGTTCCAACCTGCCTCACTTTCCTCATGGATGTGCCAAAGCAGATGGAACTTTAGCGGAGCTAAAGACTGGGGGCAAAAAGAATCATAACCTAGAACTAATCCCAAAGGTGTTCGACTGGGCCTCCCTTTTCTCCCACCTGGAGATCAAAGCCGGCCAGGGAGTCCAAACCCACTTTGTGGGTGTTGGGAAGGCGCCCCGTTCCTTTGTGGAGGGCCAAGAGCTCTGACAGGAGCCTGCAGAAAGCACCACTTCCTCCTGCTCACAGTGAATTTCCGTGTATTTTTCTAGATACCTGTACTTCTATAGAAATCAGGAATTCTGAGAAAGCTGGGTGTCACGCCCGTGACCTTTGATGCTATTCAAGCACTGCCGACTGCTGCCCTGAAACATTTGAAGAGCTGCAAGGGGATTATTTGACAAAGAATAAAATTGCGGGTGATTTTAGGAAAGGTCTTTGTTTTTGCCATTTTGTGCTGATGCCTTTTCCACTCTTAAAATCAAGAGTCATACATGGTTAGAAGGGGAAAAGGGATTTTACCTTGGTGTTCGTTTTTAAGGATTCTTAGGTGTACACGTCCAGGTCATATGCATCGAGATGCACCCCGCCGAGACTCTCTGTGTCCCCCTCTCCCCCAACATTGGGTATAACATTATAGGTTTTACTAATTAGCATAACTATCAAAGATTCCCCAATGAGAGGCTCAAGTGAGCCCCCCTCCCCAAGGAACCTTCCCCTGTTTGGTTCTATCTTGCTTTACAGAATGTGTTCTGGAGAGGACCTTGGGCTCTGGGGCACACTGATCCCTAGCTACGAAGCTTCTAAAATGTTTAGTCTCTTAGCTTGACAAGCAAGTCCAAGACTGTGGGGAAAAAGCACTAGGAATAGAGAAGTTGTAAAAGGGTATAACGGGTATAAAAGAAAAGGCAAAAATCTTCATGGCATCAGTGCAGTCCTCTGTTTTGCTCTTGTGACTTCTCATTGGCGTTGCTGTTTTCTGCTTGAGCTACTCAGCTGTGTGGCCTTCCTGGCACCCCAAAGTCCTCTGATTACTCACCCCCCCCCAAGGTCTTCTTCAGTAGAGGACACGCCTCTTTGCCCGTGTGTGTGCCAGTGCTCCTTGTCAGACTTTCAAACCAGGATTGTCCGTGAGGCAGGAGCTGATCCAGGAGCCCATTGGCAGTTTGGGATGGAGCAGGATGTGGATATGGGGCCAAGGAGGTGCAGGCGGGAGCCAGGGCAATTTTGGCCAGAGATGGATTCTCTGGTGGGGCACAAAGCAAAGCAAAGGCCAGGCCCAACACCCATAACCAGGCCCCTGTCACCTGGCTGGGGAAGGGAGGGCATGGAGAAGCCCCCCTGGGGCATCCAGGAGTGACTTCAGCTCATCAGGAACACAGGGAAGTGGAGGGGAGGATGGGTGCCCCAAGGGTGACTGAAGCACTTGGCACTGGGAGGCCACTTGCCCGAGAGAGAATGGGGGACCCTGGTGTTAAGGACACCCACCCCTTCAAGGTGCCACATCCCTCGGCCTCCCAGCGAGCCCTGTCCCCCAAAAAGGAATTGTGCCAGCCCTGGGGGTGCTGCAAAGGCCAGAAGAGCCCTCTACAAAGAGAGATAACACGGCTTTGGGGCTCCCAGGCAGGGCGGTGAGGTGTTAAAGCCCCGGGGCTCCTGATGAGCCCAGCCCCACTCAAGAGGGCTGTCATTACCGCGGGGGTCCCGTGGAGAGGGGGTGTAATCACTACAGGAGGATCTCAGAATTTGGGGGGTTGATGGTCCTGAGTGTCCTGATGAGCCCTGACCCCCAAAACGGGGCTGCCACAGTTCTGCGAGTCCTACTGAGCCCGGGCTCCCCTCAGCAACGGCTGTGCCAGCCCTGGGGGTGCTGCAAAGTTCAGGAGTCCCCCTAAGAAAAGACAGGATCCTGGCTGTGGGGGTCCCAGGGAGAGGGGTGCCATGTCACCACCCCAAGTGTCCCACGGGTCCTGCCTGCAAGCCCAGCATGCTCAGGAAAGAGGGTCCCGTGGAGGTCCGGGGCCATGCTGCTGCCAGCCCAGCACGCAGGAACAGCAGCCACGGGGCCAACGCTTGCCCACGTGTCCCTGGGGAAGTCACCACGCCCCACAAGGAAGCCAGCACCTCAGCCCTGTCCCCTGCCAGCAGCTGCCCCTGTCCCCAGACCCCCGGCAGAGCCCTCCAGCCCGGCCTGGCCATCCCACCAGCCCCGCATCGGGGGCTCCCACCCCTGCAGCAGCCTGGTGCGGGCAGCGAGAGCTCAGGACACGCCTTTGTTCTCCTGCAATCGGACTTTATTAACAGAGACTGCAGCGAACAATCCTAACAACGGAGACACTCAGAAATATTGATAACAACGAACACAAAACTATTCCTAACCGGAAACAAACACAAAAGTATTTAGAACAACAAACAAACGCAAAAATATTTATAACAACAAACAAACACAAAATATTTCGAACAACGAACAAAAAAATATTTGCAACAACGAACAAACACAAAAATATTTGCAACGAACAAACGCAAAACCGCTCTGAACAAAAACTACCACCCCAAAGCCATCGCAGCAAACCCGAGCGAGCAGGCGAGGCGCATCCGCAGCCAAGGGAAGCCTTCCTCCGTTCCCAGCTCCAGCGCTGCCCCGACGCGGCTGAGAGACCCCCGGGCGCTCACAGGTCCCGCCCGCGGCTGAAGAGCGCCCGCCGGCCGCGCTCGCGGAGCCGCCTCTGCCCGCGGAACTTGCGCAGCTCCTCCTTGAACGCGGAGTGCAGCATGGGCCGATAGTCCCGGGGCTCGCAGTGGCTCTGCAAGCCACGGACGGCTCCGTCAGCCCCCGCAGCACAGCAGCCGCCGGCCCTGCAGATCCCCGCCCGTGGCGGCGAGGATGCTCAGAGCCACAGCTGCCCCTCGCCACCGCCGTGTGCCCCCGCCACTTCTTCCCTCTCGGCGCCGACCGCCTGCCACCGAGGGGACACGGGGACGGCACTCACCGGGAACTGGAGGAAGAACTCCCGGTAGCCGCCCTTCAGCACGTACAGCTCGGGGTAGTGCAGCTGGGGGTACTCGTGGCAGCGGCGATCCCTCTCCCGCAGGAACTTGCACCTGTGCCACGGACAAAACGCGCGGCATCACCCCCGTGCCGGGATCCGCGGCTGGCAGAGCCCAGCGGGCCCCCCGGGCCATCACTCACATTTTGGGCCCCCGCTCAACAGAGAACTCGCAGTGGAAGATGACGATCACCCTCCTGCTGGAGTCCAGGGGCACGATGGGCTGCTCCAGCAGCGATTCCTCCACGTCCCGCTGCAGCGGCAGGTTGACAGCGCCCTGGCGAGGCAGAGAAGGCGCCTTTTCCCCCTCCGTGTCCCATTGCATTTTGTGCAGCGACTCAAGGACGCTGCCCCCAAGCCTCCCCCAGCAGCACCGTCACCCGCGGTCCTGGGACACCGTCACCCTCCTCCTTGCAGCTGCGAACCAGCCCTTCAGGGGGTGGCTCGGCACTGCCCAGGGGCTGCTCCACCCCACCGGGCGGCTCAGTGCCCTCCGGGGGGGCTGCTCGAGCCCTCGCCGTGGGCTCAGCACCTCCGAGGGTGCTTCGGACCCCGCCCTTCCTCCCGGCCCCAGGGCCACGAGGGGCTTCTGACCTTGACGTGGCCCCCCTCGTACTCGTAGGGATAGCGGCAGTCCACGACGAGGCTGCTCTCGATGCTGCTGCTGAAGTGCCCCGCCAGCACCGCCGCCAGCTGCGGGGGGAGCGCGTCACCAAAGGGGGGGACAGCCGGGGGACAGGGCGAGAGCAGGCAGGCAGCCCCTCGGGGGGGCCGGGGAGGGGCTGCAGCCCCCTTACCGTCTCAGGGGAGATGTACTTCAGGCCCGGCTCCTTGCCCTCCACCGTCGGCAGGAGGTGAGGCTGCAACAGACAGGCTCTGGGCTCAGCCCCATTCCAAGGACACCTCCCAGGCCTGCAACCTGTCGCCCCAGCCCACAAGCCCCCGAGCGGCCAGCTGTGCCCCCGCGGGAGGGCAAGGGCCACATAGACGGGGCTGTGCCACACGGCTGGAGCAGAGGAGCGGCCATGGGGCTCTTCATGCACCGCAGCGATGCTGCAGGCTGGCAAGTCACGGCCCCAAGGCCCCGTGGCCCCAGGCATGGGCCACCAGCTCGCTTTGGGCTCTCACAGCGCTGCGGGGCTCCAGCCATGCTCCCCGTTCCGAATGATGGGGGCACCCCCTCACCTGCCCCATCCTCGTGGCCCTACCTTGGAGAAATCCCCGATGAGCTCCTGGTCATCGTTGGCCAGCAGGTTCTCGAGCTCCTCACGCCGGGCGGAGCGGGAAGGCTCCAGCCACGCTCCCTGCCGAGGCACCAGCCAGAGACACCCCCAAATGTCAGCAGCGGCTCTGCCAGAGCCGGGCCGGGGCCCAGGCCCGCCAGGGACACGCTGGCTCTCAGCCCACACCTTCCCCAGCACCCACCGGCTCCAGCGACGCCTCCTGGCCAGGGCTGCCGGCCACCCTCCTCTGCCGCTTGGCCTCCACAGGGCTGTCGCTGTCCGAGGGCTGTCCCCGCTTCAGGACGGGCCTGGCGACACTGCCCGGCTCCGAGGGCGAGCGGGACAGCTGCCGGCACTGGCTGCGCTTCCCCGGCCGCTGTGGGGAGAGCCCGCGCTGCTGCCTGGCGCTCTGGCAAGCCCCAGCACCAGCAGGGCAGCGGCCGAGGCTCCCGCTCCCCGTGACCAAGACAAGCCCACAGTCTCTGGGCTGCTGCTGCTCACCAAGCAGCGGCCCCAGACGCCCCAGTGGAGACCCCAAGAGGGGATTGTGGGGCTCTGTCCACTTCCCAAAGGCTCCCACGTACCAGCTTTGCCTCCTCCTTGCTCATCACCGGCGTGCTCACCACGTTCTCCTTCTCCTGGGGCACGGTGGCATCGCTCTGCCAGGGCAGCAGCTGGGGAGACTTGGGGCACAGGCAGAGGAGATCGTGAAATGGGCACAAGTCCTGCCAGCTGCTTCCCAGCCGCAGGCAGGCACGGATCCCATAGGCGAGCTCCATCCACCACCTGCCGGTGCCTTCCAGCTTTGGAGACGCACGGGCTGTCCCCGTGACCCCCCGGCCCGGCCATCTCCCACCTCCGCAGCTCTCCAGGCCACGCGGGCAGCTCGGAGCGGCAGCTCCCACGCGTGCAGCCCCGGCATCACCCATCGCTGCTGCCCTCCCGAGCCCTCCAGCCTCTCTCACCAGCAGCTCTGATGCGGCCCAGGGGCTCTCGGCAAGGGGCTCCCTCCTGGCGGCCCCATGGCTCCGCTGGCCCGGCCTCGGCAGCTTCTTGGCCACAAAGCCCTCCTGCAGCGGGGGGGACACGGCGTCAGCACCCCTCTGTCCCCTCCCTGCCCCCCAGCTCTCGCTGCCCCCCTCACCTCATCCTCGGGCTCCCTGCGGCGCCGCCGCGCTCTGTCCCTGCGCTCCTGCAGCTGCGAGATGTCCTTCAGGACGCGGCTGCCGTCCCGCTGCCACGCCTGTGGGACAGCCAGCGGTGAGAGGTGCGCACCAGCCCTGCCCCCTCTCCTGCCTCCATCCTCCTCGTCCCGGCTCGCCCAGGGACTCGGCAGGATCCTGCCTCGCTCTGCTCAGCCCTGCGCAGCCTCCAGCACTCACCGGCAACGCGTGCATCCTCTGCCGAAGGAGCTTCCTGCTGCAAGAGCCGGCAGAGGAAAGGGTCAAATGACAGCAGGTGGCCTGGGCCGCTGAGTCCCACCCCTCTGCCATTGCCACCTCTGTCCCCCACGTGCTCAGGGCGGGGTGAGACGCCCTCCCCCCCCACCCGGGGCTGTCACAGCTCCCCAAAGGGACCTGGGGCAAAACCACCTCCAGGCACTGAGGAAACACCAACGGCCTGAGCGGGACCCCAGCAGGGGGAACGGGGACAGCCTGGCTTTTGGCTGTGGGACAGGGACAGCCTGGGCACGGGGACAGCCCGGCATTCATGTCCTGCGGCAGGGACAGAGCCCCTGCACTTACTCTTTGAGCGCTCTCCCGAACGCCGGCATCGTTCTCTGGGAGCTGTGGGGAGAGCAGAGATGGGGTCAGTGGCGGTGGCATCCACGTCGCCGCCCAAGCAGGCCAGCTTGCCACCGCCCAGGCACAGCCTGGGGCTCACAGCTGGCTGCACAGCCGCCAGCGAGGCTGAGAGCGGGCCCTGCTGCGCGGGGGAGGGACAGGGGGTGTCCCCGGGAGGACACGGGCATGGGGCCGCTCACTCTTCCTGCGCGGCCGCGGGCTTCTGCTGCGTGGGGAAGTCCGGCTCCAGTCCTGCGGGAACAAGGCACTGGGCTAGTAGCCCCGCTGCGGGGATCGGCCTCCTGCCCCCAGCCCGGGGCCCCGGGCACTTCGGGGCCGGGCACGGAGTCCCCCAGCAGGC
Organism: Aphelocoma coerulescens; assembly: GCF_041296385.1. Taxonomy (NCBI): domain Eukaryota; kingdom Metazoa; phylum Chordata; class Aves; order Passeriformes; family Corvidae; genus Aphelocoma; species Aphelocoma coerulescens. Next base: position 86,373 of record NW_027183659.1, on the reverse strand, counting down.
GGGTGCCAACGGCCCTGCGAGCACCGCTGCCCATGGAATGTCGCGTGTCCCCCGGAGCAGGCTGTCACCGCAGCGCTTCCCGGCTGCGCCCCGGCCAGCGCAGCTCTAGGCTCCCGCCCATCCCTCCCCACCAGCTGCCCCGCCTCGAGCCCCTCGCCAGCCCCTCGGCCAAGCCCTCCCGCCACAGCCCTGTCCCCTTAGGCTAACACCCTCTGCAGGAGCCCAGGCCCGGGCAGCGCCCGGGGACGGAGCAGCCGCATCCCTCACCTGCATCCGGGGGCTGGCAAGAGAGCGAGTGGCGGCCACAGTCCGAGGCCAGCGGCTGCGGGGACGGCGTGTGCCACAGCCGCGGCAGGGGCAGCCCCCCGTGGCCCCGCTTCGGGGTGTCCCGGTGCCTGCGGGCGGTCAGGACGGGGCAGTGTCAGCGGCCCGCTTGGGCCTCGCCCCTTGTGGCCCTGCCGGGCCGGGGGCAGGAGCTGCAGCAGGGGATCCCCAAAGCGTGCCAGCCCCCTTTGGCACGGCCCCGCCGCCGAGCCCCGCGCGGAGCAGCCGTGTCCCGTCGGGGCAGTCCCGCGTGCGGCGGGCGGCCAAAGCCCCTCCCAGCCGCTGGCCCTCGGCCACCCCCTCACCTGGCGGGGCCCGCCGGGTCAGCCTTGTCCAGCGGCGTGAGCGGGGCCGTGCCCGGCGAGGGCAGCGGGGAGATGGCCGCCAGCCCGGGCAGCCCGCGGCCGCCGCACAGTGACATGGCCCGGGCAGGGAGCGAGCGAGCGAGCGACGATCGAGCTGCGGCAAGAGAGCGGCGCCAGGGGACAGGGGACAGGTGGCAAGAGATGGTAAGGAGTGGGAGGGGAAGAGAGCTAAGAGGTGAGAGGTGCTAAGAAGGGCCCAGAGGCGATAAGATGCGCTAAGTGGCGAAGAGAGGGGACGAGAGGTGCCAGGTGAGCCCCGGGCCGCTCCTGCTGCCAGGAACAGCACGAACAACAACAGCGGCGCCCGCAGCCAATGGCAAAGCGCAGCCGGCACGAGGCGACGGCGGCAGCCAATGAGAGGTGGCGCTGGGCGCGAGGGGACGGCGGCGGCCAATGAGAGCTGCGGAGGGCGCGTGGGGGCGGAGCCTGAGCCGAAGGGGCGGTTGATGGTCGAAAGGGGCGTGGCCAACGAGGAAAGGGGCGTGGCCAACGAGGAAAGGGGCGTGGCCAGCCCGGTCCCCGCGCCTGGCCTGGCCGGACCTTGGCACTGCAGGGGACACTCGGTCACCCCTGATGGCCCTCGAGTGTCACCTGCAGGGTAATAAAGTTATGACCTAACAGCACCCTGAGAACCAGGCCATGGCACTGAGTGCCACGTCCACTGTCGAGAAAGCAGGGTTGAAATCCTGCAGGTTGGGTTTTTATGGGTGGAGTTTCTGGTTTCTAATGGCACTTGTGAACAGCCTGCTTTGTTCACCTGCTGAAAACTTTTCTTTCTGTACCGGACTTCAAAGAAACCAAATCAGCTGGTTGTCACTTTTACTTAAGGGCACTTGATTTCTTTGCTCTTCAAACGTGCCCTCGACATGGAGTCCCTGGTGTTGATGTCCTCGGTGGTTCCAACCTGCCTCACTTTCCTCATGGATGTGCCAAAGCAGATGGAACTTTAGCGGAGCTAAAGACTGGGGGCAAAAAGAATCATAACCTAGAACTAATCCCAAAGGTGTTCGACTGGGCCTCCCTTTTCTCCCACCTGGAGATCAAAGCCGGCCAGGGAGTCCAAACCCACTTTGTGGGTGTTGGGAAGGCGCCCCGTTCCTTTGTGGAGGGCCAAGAGCTCTGACAGGAGCCTGCAGAAAGCACCACTTCCTCCTGCTCACGGTGAATTTCCGTGTATTTTTCTAGATACCTGTACTTCTATAGAAATCAGGAATTCTGAGAAAGCTGGGTGTCACGCCCGTGACCTTTGATGCTATTCAAGCACTGCCGACTGCTGCCCTGAAACATTTGAAGAGCTGCAAGGGGATTATTTGACAAAGAATAAAATTGCGGGTGATTTTAGGAAAGGTCTTTGTTTTTGCCATTTTGTGCTGATGCCTTTTCCACTCTTAAAATCAAGAGTCATACATGGTTAGAAGGGGAAAAGGGATTTTACCTTGGTGTTCGTTTTTAAGGATTCTTAGGTGTACACGTCCAGGTCATATGCATCGAGATGCACCCCGCCGAGACTCTCTGTGTCCCCCTCTCCCCCAACATTGGGTATAACATTATAGGTTTTACTAATTAGCATAACTATCAAAGATTCCCCAATGAGAGGCTCAAGTGAGCCCCCCTCCCCAAGGAACCTTCCCCTGTTTGGTTCTATCTTGCTTTACAGAATGTGTTCTGGAGAGGACCTTGGGCTCTGGGGCACACTGATCCCTAGCTACGAAGCTTCTAAAATGTTTAGTCTCTTAGCTTGACAAGCAAGTCCAAGACTGTGGGGAAAAAGCACTAGGAACAGAGAAGTTGTAAAAGGGTATAACGGGTATAAAAGAAAAGGCAAAAATCTTCATGGCATCAGTGCAGTCCTCTGTTTTGCTCTTGTGACTTCTCATTGGCGTTGCTGTTTTCTGCTTGAGCTACTCAGCTGTGTGGCCTTCCTGGCACCCCAAAGTCCTCTGATTACTCACCCCCCCCCAAGGTCTTCTTCAGTAGAGGACACGCCTCTTTGCCCGTGTGTGTGCCAGTGCTCCTTGTCAGACTTTCAAACCAGGATTGTCCGTGAGGCAGGAGCTGATCCAGGAGCCCATTGGCAGTTTGGGATGGAGCAGGATGTGGATATGGGGCCAAGGAGGTGCAGGCGGGAGCCAGGGCAATTTTGGCCAGAGATGGATTCTCTGGTGGGGCACAAAGCAAAGCAAAGGCCAGGCCCAACACCCATAACCAGGCCCCTGTCACCTGGCTGGGGAAGGGAGGGCATGGAGAAGCCCCCCTGGGGCATCCAGGAGTGACTTCAGCTCATCAGGAACACAGGGAAGTGGAGGGGAGGATGGGTGCCCCAAGGGTGACTGAAGCACTTGGCACTGGGAGGCCACTTGCCCGAGAGAGAATGGGGGACCCTGGTGTTAAGGACACCCACCCCTTCAAGGTGCCACATCCCTCGGCCTCCCAGCGAGCCCTGTCCCCCAAAAAGGAATTGTGCCAGCCCTGGGGGTGCTGCAAAGGCCAGAAGAGCCCTCTACAAAGAGAGATAACACGGCTTTGGGGCTCCCAGGCAGGGCGGTGAGGTGTTAAAGCCCCGGGGCTCCTGATGAGCCCAGCCCCACTCAAGAGGGCTGTCATTACCGCGGGGGTCCCGTGGAGAGGGGGTGTAATCACTACAGGAGGATCTCAGAATTTGGGGGGTTGATGGTCCTGAGTGTCCTGATGAGCCCTGACCCCCAAAACGGGGCTGCCACAGTTCTGCGAGTCCTACTGAGCCCGGGCTCCCCTCAGCAACGGCTGTGCCAGCCCTGGGGGTGCTGCAAAGTTCAGGAGTCCCCCTAAGAAAAGACAGGATCCTGGCTGTGGGGGTCCCAGGGAGAGGGGTGCCATGTCACCACCCCAAGTGTCCCACGGGTCCTGCCTGCAAGCCCAGCATGCTCAGGAAAGAGGGTCCCGTGGAGGTCCGGGGCCATGCTGCTGCCAGCCCAGCACGCAGGAACAGCAGCCACGGGGCCAACGCTTGCCCACGTGTCCCTGGGGAAGTCACCACGCCCCACAAGGAAGCCAGCACCTCAGCCCTGTCCCCTGCCAGCAGCTGCCCCTGTCCCCAGACCCCCGGCAGAGCCCTCCAGCCCGGCCTGGCCATCCCACCAGCCCCGCATCGGGGGCTCCCACCCCTGCAGCAGCCTGGTGCGGGCAGCGAGAGCTCAGGACACGCCTTTGTTCTCCTGCAATCGGACTTTATTAACAGAGACTGCAGCGAACAATCCTAACAACGGAGACACTCAGAAATATTGATAACAACGAACACAAAACTATTCCTAACCGGAAACAAACACAAAAGTATTTAGAACAACAAACAAACGCAAAAATATTTATAACAACAAACAAACACAAAATATTTCGAACAACGAACAAAAAAATATTTGCAACAACGAACAAACACAAAAATATTTGCAACGAACAAACGCAAAACCGCTCTGAACAAAAACTACCACCCCAAAGCCATCGCAGCAAACCCGAGCGAGCAGGCGAGGCGCATCCGCAGCCAAGGGAAGCCTTCCTCCGTTCCCAGCTCCAGCGCTGCCCCGACGCGGCTGAGAGACCCCCGGGCGCTCACAGGTCCCGCCCGCGGCTGAAGAGCGCCCGCCGGCCGCGCTCGCGGAGCCGCCTCTGCCCGCGGAACTTGCGCAGCTCCTCCTTGAACGCGGAGTGCAGCATGGGCCGATAGTCCCGGGGCTCGCAGTGGCTCTGCAAGCCACGGACGGCTCCGTCAGCCCCCGCAGCACAGCAGCCGCCGGCCCTGCAGATCCCCGCCCGTGGCGGCGAGGATGCTCAGAGCCACAGCTGCCCCTCGCCACCGCCGTGTGCCCCCGCCACTTCTTCCCTCTCGGCGCCGACCGCCTGCCACCGAGGGGACACGGGGACGGCACTCACCGGGAACTGGAGGAAGAACTCCCGGTAGCCGCCCTTCAGCACGTACAGCTCGGGGTAGTGCAGCTGGGGGTACTCGTGGCAGCGGCGATCCCTCTCCCGCAGGAACTTGCACCTGTGCCACGGACAAAACGCGCGGCATCACCCCCGTGCCGGGATCCGCGGCTGGCAGAGCCCAGCGGGCCCCCCGGGCCATCACTCACATTTTGGGCCCCCGCTCAACAGAGAACTCGCAGTGGAAGATGACGATCACCCTCCTGCTGGAGTCCAGGGGCACGATGGGCTGCTCCAGCAGCGATTCCTCCACGTCCCGCTGCAGCGGCAGGTTGACAGCGCCCTGGCGAGGCAGAGAAGGCGCCTTTTCCCCCTCCGTGTCCCATTGCATTTTGTGCAGCGACTCAAGGACGCTGCCCCCAAGCCTCCCCCAGCAGCACCGTCACCCGCGGTCCTGGGACACCGTCACCCTCCTCCTTGCAGCTGCGAACCAGCCCTTCAGGGGGTGGCTCGGCACTGCCCAGGGGCTGCTCCACCCCACCGGGCGGCTCAGTGCCCTCCGGGGGGGCTGCTCGAGCCCTCGCCGTGGGCTCAGCACCTCCGAGGGTGCTTCGGACCCCGCCCTTCCTCCCGGCCCCAGGGCCACGAGGGGCTTCTGACCTTGACGTGGCCCCCCTCGTACTCGTAGGGATAGCGGCAGTCCACGACGAGGCTGCTCTCGATGCTGCTGCTGAAGTGCCCCGCCAGCACCGCCGCCAGCTGCGGGGGGAGCGCGTCACCAAAGGGGGGGACAGCCGGGGGACAGGGCGAGAGCAGGCAGGCAGCCCCTCGGGGGGGCCGGGGAGGGGCTGCAGCCCCCTTACCGTCTCAGGGGAGATGTACTTCAGGCCCGGCTCCTTGCCCTCCACCGTCGGCAGGAGGTGAGGCTGCAACAGACAGGCTCTGGGCTCAGCCCCATTCCAAGGACACCTCCCAGGCCTGCAACCTGTCGCCCCAGCCCACAAGCCCCCGAGCGGCCAGCTGTGCCCCCGCGGGAGGGCAAGGGCCACATAGACGGGGCTGTGCCACACGGCTGGAGCAGAGGAGCGGCCATGGGGCTCTTCATGCACCGCAGCGATGCTGCAGGCTGGCAAGTCACGGCCCCAAGGCCCCGTGGCCCCAGGCATGGGCCACCAGCTCGCTTTGGGCTCTCACAGCGCTGCGGGGCTCCAGCCATGCTCCCCGTTCCGAATGATGGGGGCACCCCCTCACCTGCCCCATCCTCGTGGCCCTACCTTGGAGAAATCCCCGATGAGCTCCTGGTCATCGTTGGCCAGCAGGTTCTCGAGCTCCTCACGCCGGGCGGAGCGGGAAGGCTCCAGCCACGCTCCCTGCCGAGGCACCAGCCAGAGACACCCCCAAATGTCAGCAGCGGCTCTGCCAGAGCCGGGCCGGGGCCCAGGCCCGCCAGGGACACGCTGGCTCTCAGCCCACACCTTCCCCAGCACCCACCGGCTCCAGCGACGCCTCCTGGCCAGGGCTGCCGGCCACCCTCCTCTGCCGCTTGGCCTCCACAGGGCTGTCGCTGTCCGAGGGCTGTCCCCGCTTCAGGACGGGCCTGGCGACACTGCCCGGCTCCGAGGGCGAGCGGGACAGCTGCCGGCACTGGCTGCGCTTCCCCGGCCGCTGTGGGGAGAGCCCGCGCTGCTGCCTGGCGCTCTGGCAAGCCCCAGCACCAGCAGGGCAGCGGCCGAGGCTCCCGCTCCCCGTGACCAAGACAAGCCCACAGTCTCTGGGCTGCTGCTGCTCACCAAGCAGCGGCCCCAGACGCCCCAGTGGAGACCCCAAGAGGGGATTGTGGGGCTCTGTCCACTTCCCAAAGGCTCCCACGTACCAGCTTTGCCTCCTCCTTGCTCATCACCGGCGTGCTCACCACGTTCTCCTTCTCCTGGGGCACGGTGGCATCGCTCTGCCAGGGCAGCAGCTGGGGAGACTTGGGGCACAGGCAGAGGAGATCGTGAAATGGGCACAAGTCCTGCCAGCTGCTTCCCAGCCGCAGGCAGGCACGGATCCCATAGGCGAGCTCCATCCACCACCTGCCGGTGCCTTCCAGCTTTGGAGACGCACGGGCTGTCCCCGTGACCCCCCGGCCCGGCCATCTCCCACCTCCGCAGCTCTCCAGGCCACGCGGGCAGCTCGGAGCGGCAGCTCCCACGCGTGCAGCCCCGGCATCACCCATCGCTGCTGCCCTCCCGAGCCCTCCAGCCTCTCTCACCAGCAGCTCTGATGCGGCCCAGGGGCTCTCGGCAAGGGGCTCCCTCCTGGCGGCCCCATGGCTCCGCTGGCCCGGCCTCGGCAGCTTCTTGGCCACAAAGCCCTCCTGCAGCGGGGGGGACACGGCGTCAGCACCCCTCTGTCCCCTCCCTGCCCCCCAGCTCTCGCTGCCCCCCTCACCTCATCCTCGGGCTCCCTGCGGCGCCGCCGCGCTCTGTCCCTGCGCTCCTGCAGCTGCGAGATGTCCTTCAGGACGCGGCTGCCGTCCCGCTGCCACGCCTGTGGGACAGCCAGCGGTGAGAGGTGCGCACCAGCCCTGCCCCCTCTCCTGCCTCCATCCTCCTCGTCCCGGCTCGCCCAGGGACTCGGCAGGATCCTGCCTCGCTCTGCTCAGCCCTGCGCAGCCTCCAGCACTCACCGGCAACGCGTGCATCCTCTGCCGAAGGAGCTTCCTGCTGCAAGAGCCGGCAGAGGAAAGGGTCAAATGACAGCAGGTGGCCTGGGCCGCTGAGTCCCACCCCTCTGCCATTGCCACCTCTGTCCCCCACGTGCTCAGGGCGGGGTGAGACGCCCCCCCCCCCCACCCGGGGCTGTCACAGCTCCCCAAAGGGACCTGGGGCAAAACCACCTCCAGGCACTGAGGAAACACCAACGGCCTGAGCGGGACCCCAGCAGGGGGAACGGGGACAGCCTGGCTTTTGGCTGTGGGACAGGGACAGCCTGGGCACGGGGACAGCCCGGCATTCATGTCCTGCGGCAGGGACAGAGCCCCTGCACTTACTCTTTGAGCGCTCTCCCGAACGCCGGCATCGTTCTCTGGGAGCTGTGGGGAGAGCAGAGATGGGGTCAGTGGCGGTGGCATCCACGTCGCCGCCCAAGCAGGCCAGCTTGCCACCGCCCAGGCACAGCCTGGGGCTCACAGCTGGCTGCACAGCCGCCAGCGAGGCTGAGAGCGGGCCCTGCTGCGCGGGGGAGGGACAGGGGGTGTCCCCGGGAGGACACGGGCATGGGGCCGCTCACTCTTCCTGCGCGGCCGCGGGCTTCTGCTGCGTGGGGAAGTCCGGCTCCAGTCCTGCGGGAACAAGGCACTGGGCTAGTAGCCCCGCTGCGGGGATCGGCCTCCTGCCCCCAGCCCGGGGCCCCGGGCACTTCGGGGCCGGGCACGGAGTCCCCCAGCAGGCGGGTGCCAACGGCCCTGCGAGCACCGCTGCCCATGGAATGTCGCGTGTCCCCCGGAGCAGGCTGTCACCGCAGCGCTTCCCGGCTGCGCCCCGGCCAGCGCAGCTCTAGGCTCCCGCCCATCCCTCCCCACCAGCTGCCCCGCCTCGAGCCCCTCGCCAGCCCCTCGGCCAAGCCCTCCCGCCACAGCCCTGTCCCCTTAGGCTAACACCCTCTGCAGGAGCCCAGGCCCGGGCAGCGCCCGGGGACGGAGCAGCCGCATCCCTCACCTGCATCCGGGGGCTGGCAAGAGAGCGAGTGGCGGCCACAGTCCGAGGCCAGCGGCTGCGGGGACGGCGTGTGCCACAGCCGCGGCAGGGGCAGCCCCCCGTGGCCCCGCTTCGGGGTGTCCCGGTGCCTGCGGGCGGTCAGGACGGGGCAGTGTCAGCGGCCCGCTTGGGCCTCGCCCCTTGTGGCCCTGCCGGGCCGGGGGCAGGAGCTGCAGCAGGGGATCCCCAAAGCGTGCCAGCCCCCTTTGGCACGGCCCCGCCGCCGAGCCCCGCGCGGAGCAGCCGTGTCCCGTCGGGGCAGTCCCGCGTGCGGCGGGCGGCCAAAGCCCCTCCCAGCCGCTGGCCCTCGGCCACCCCCTCACCTGGCGGGGCCCGCCGGGTCAGCCTTGTCCAGCGGCGTGAGCGGGGCCGTGCCCGGCGAGGGCAGCGGGGAGATGGCCGCCAGCCCGGGCAGCCCGCGGCCGCCGCACAGTGACATGGCCCGGGCAGGGAGCGAGCGAGCGAGCGACGATCGAGCTGCGGCAAGAGAGCGGCGCCAGGGGACAGGGGACAGGTGGCAAGAGATGGTAAGGAGTGGGAGGGGAAGAGAGCTAAGAGGTGAGAGGTGCTAAGAAGGGCCCAGAGGCGATAAGATGCGCTAAGTGGCGAAGAGAGGGGACGAGAGGTGCCAGGTGAGCCCCGGGCCGCTCCTGCTGCCAGGAACAGCACGAACAACAACAGCGGCGCCCGCAGCCAATGGCAAAGCGCAGCCGGCACGAGGCGACGGCGGCAGCCAATGAGAGGTGGCGCTGGGCGCGAGGGGACGGCGGCGGCCAATGAGAGCTGCGGAGGGCGCGTGGGGGCGGAGCCTGAGCCGAAGGGGCGGTTGATGGTCGAAAGGGGCGTGGCCAACGAGGAAAGGGGCGTGGCCAACGAGGAAAGGGGCGTGGCCAGCCCGGTCCCCGCGCCTGGCCTGGCCGGACCTTGGCACTGCAGGGGACACTCGGTCACCCCTGATGGCCCTCGAGTGTCACCTGCAGGGTAATAAAGTTATGACCTAACAGCACCCTGAGAACCAGGCCATGGCACTGAGTGCCACGTCCACTGTCGAGAAAGCAGGGTTGAAATCCTGCAGGTTGGGTTTTTATGGGTGGAGTTTCTGGTTTCTAATGGCACTTGTGAACAGCCTGCTTTGTTCACCTGCTGAAAACTTTTCTTTCTGTACCGGACTTCAAAGAAACCAAACCAGCTGGTTGTCACTTTTACTTAAGGGCACTTGATTTCTTTGCTCTTCAAACGTGCCCTCGACATGGAGTCCCTGGTGTTGATGTCCTCGGTGGTTCCAACCTGCCTCACTTTCCTCATGGATGTGCCAAAGCAGATGGAACTTTAGCGGAGCTAAAGACTGGGGGCAAAAAGAATCATAACCTAGAACTAATCCCAAAGGTGTTCGACTGGGCCTCCCTTTTCTCCCACCTGGAGATCAAAGCCGGCCAGGGAGTCCAAACCCACTTTGTGGGTGTTGGGAAGGCGCCCCGTTCCTTTGTGGAGGGCCAAGAGCTCTGACAGGAGCCTGCAGAAAGCACCACTTCCTCCTGCTCACGGTGAATTTCCGTGTATTTTTCTAGATACCTGTACTTCTATAGAAATCAGGAATTCTGAGAAAGCTGGGTGTCACGCCCGTGACCTTTGATGCTATTCAAGCACTGCCGACTGCTGCCCTGAAACATTTGAAGAGCTGCAAGGGGATTATTTGACAAAGAATAAAATTGCGGGTGATTTTAGGAAAGGTCTTTGTTTTTGCCATTTTGTGCTGATGCCTTTTCCACTCTTAAAATCAAGAGTCATACATGGTTAGAAGGGGAAAAGGGATTTTACCTTGGTGTTCGTTTTTAAGGATTCTTAGGTGTACACGTCCAGGTCATATGCATCGAGATGCACCCCGCCGAGACTCTCTGTGTCCCCCTCTCCCCCAACATTGGGTATAACATTATAGGTTTTACTAATTAGCATAACTATCAAAGATTCCCCAATGAGAGGCTCAAGTGAGCCCCCCTCCCCAAGGAACCTTCCCCTGTTTGGTTCTATCTTGCTTTACAGAATGTGTTCTGGAGAGGACCTTGGGCTCTGGGGCACACTGATCCCTAGCTACGAAGCTTCTAAAATGTTTAGTCTCTTAGCTTGACAAGCAAGTCCAAGACTGTGGGGAAAAAGCACTAGGAACAGAGAAGTTGTAAAAGGGTATAACGGGTATAAAAGAAAAGGCAAAAATCTTCATGGCATCAGTGCAGTCCTCTGTTTTGCTCTTGTGACTTCTCATTGGCGTTGCTGTTTTCTGCTTGAGCTACTCAGCTGTGTGGCCTTCCTGGCACCCCAAAGTCCTCTGATTACTCACCGCCCCCCAAGGTCTTCTTCAGTAGAGGACACGCCTCTTTGCCCGTGTGTGTGCCAGTGCTCCTTGTCAGACTTTCAAACCAGGATTGTCCGTGAGGCAGGAGCTGATCCAGGAGCCCATTGGCAGTTTGGGATGGAGCAGGATGTGGATATGGGGCCAAGGAGGTGCAGGCGGGAGCCAGGGCAATTTTGGCCAGAGATGGATTCTCTGGTGGGGCACAAAGCAAAGCAAAGGCCAGGCCCAACACCCATAACCAGGCCCCTGTCACCTGGCTGGGGAAGGGAGGGCATGGAGAAGCCCCCCTGGGGCATCCAGGAGTGACTTCAGCTCATCAGGAACACAGGGAAGTGGAGGGGAGGATGGGTGCCCCAAGGGTGACTGAAGCACTTGGCACTGGGAGGCCACTTGCCCGAGAGAGAATGGGGGACCCTGGTGTTAAGGACACCCACCCCTTCAAGGTGCCACATCCCTCGGCCTCCCAGCGAGCCCTGTCCCCCAAAAAGGAATTGTGCCAGCCCTGGGGGTGCTGCAAAGGCCAGAAGAGCCCTCTACAAAGAGAGATAACACGGCTTTGGGGCTCCCAGGCAGGGCGGTGAGGTGTTAAAGCCCCGGGGCTCCTGATGAGCCCAGCCCCACTCAAGAGGGCTGTCATTACCGCGGGGGTCCCGTGGAGAGGGGGTGTAATCACTACAGGAGGATCTCAGAATTTGGGGGGTTGATGGTCCTGAGTGTCCTGATGAGCCCTGACCCCCAAAACGGGGCTGCCACAGTTCTGCGAGTCCTACTGAGCCCGGGCTCCCCTCAGCAACGGCTGTGCCAGCCCTGGGGGTGCTGCAAAGTTCAGGAGTCCCCCTAAGAAAAGACAGGATCCTGGCTGTGGGGGTCCCAGGGAGAGGGGTGCCATGTCACCACCCCAAGTGTCCCACGGGTCCTGCCTGCAAGCCCAGCATGCTCAGGAAAGAGGGTCCCGTGGAGGTCCGGGGCCATGCTGCTGCCAGCCCAGCACGCAGGAACAGCAGCCACGGGGCCAACGCTTGCCCACGTGTCCCTGGGGAAGTCACCACGCCCCACAAGGAAGCCAGCACCTCAGCCCTGTCCCCTGCCAGCAGCTGCCCCTGTCCCCAGACCCCCGGCAGAGCCCTCCAGCCCGGCCTGGCCATCCCACCAGCCCCGCATCGGGGGCTCCCACCCCTGCAGCAGCCTGGTGCGGGCAGCGAGAGCTCAGGACACGCCTTTGTTCTCCTGCAATCGGACTTTATTAACAGAGACTGCAGCGAACAATCCTAACAACGGAGACACTCAGAAATATTGATAACAACGAACACAAAACTATTCCTAACCGGAAACAAACACAAAAGTATTTAGAACAACAAACAAACGCAAAAATATTTATAACAACAAACAAACACAAAATATTTCGAACAACGAACAAAAAAATATTTGCAACAACGAACAAACACAAAAATATTTGCAACGAACAAACGCAAAACCGCTCTGAACAAAAACTACCACCCCAAAGCCATCGCAGCAAACCCGAGCGAGCAGGCGAGGCGCATCCGCAGCCAAGGGAAGCCTTCCTCCGTTCCCAGCTCCAGCGCTGCCCCGACGCGGCTGAGAGACCCCCGGGCGCTCACAGGTCCCGCCCGCGGCTGAAGAGCGCCCGCCGGCCGCGCTCGCGGAGCCGCCTCTGCCCGCGGAACTTGCGCAGCTCCTCCTTGAACGCGGAGTGCAGCATGGGCCGATAGTCCCGGGGCTCGCAGTGGCTCTGCAAGCCACGGACGGCTCCGTCAGCCCCCGCAGCACAGCAGCCGCCGGCCCTGCAGATCCCCGCCCGTGGCGGCGAGGATGCTCAGAGCCACAGCTGCCCCTCGCCACCGCCGTGTGCCCCCGCCACTTCTTCCCTCTCGGCGCCGACCGCCTGCCACCGAGGGGACACGGGGACGGCACTCACCGGGAACTGGAGGAAGAACTCCCGGTAGCCGCCCTTCAGCACGTACAGCTCGGGGTAGTGCAGCTGGGGGTACTCGTGGCAGCGGCGATCCCTCTCCCGCAGGAACTTGCACCTGTGCCACGGACAAAACGCGCGGCATCACCCCCGTGCCGGGATCCGCGGCTGGCAGAGCCCAGCGGGCCCCCCGGGCCATCACTCACATTTTGGGCCCCCGCTCAACAGAGAACTCGCAGTGGAAGATGACGATCACCCTCCTGCTGGAGTCCAGGGGCACGATGGGCTGCTCCAGCAGCGATTCCTCCACGTCCCGCTGCAGCGGCAGGTTGACAGCGCCCTGGCGAGGCAGAGAAGGCGCCTTTTCCCCCTCCGTGTCCCATTGCATTTTGTGCAGCGACTCAAGGACGCTGCCCCCAAGCCTCCCCCAGCAGCACCGTCACCCGCGGTCCTGGGACACCGTCACCCTCCTCCTTGCAGCTGCGAACCAGCCCTTCAGGGGGTGGCTCGGCACTGCCCAGGGGCTGCTCCACCCCACCGGGCGGCTCAGTGCCCTCCGGGGGGGCTGCTCGAGCCCTCGCCGTGGGCTCAGCACCTCCGAGGGTTCTTCGGACCCCGCCCTTCCTCCCGGCCCCAGGGCCACGAGGGGCTTCTGACCTTGACGTGGCCCCCCTCGTACTCGTAGGGATAGCGGCAGTCCACGACGAGGCTGCTCTCGATGCTGCTGCTGAAGTGCCCCGCCAGCACCGCCGCCAGCTGCGGGGGGAGCGCGTCACCAAAGGGGGGGACAGCCGGGGGACAGGGCGAGAGCAGGCAGGCAGCCCCTCGGGGGGGCCGGGGAGGGGCTGCAGCCCCCTTACCGTCTCAGGGGAGATGTACTTCAGGCCCGGCTCCTTGCCCTCCACCGTCGGCAGGAGGTGAGGCTGCAACAGACAGGCTCTGGGCTCAGCCCCATTCCAAGGACACCTCCCAGGCCTGCAACCTGTCGCCCCAGCCCACAAGCCCCCGAGCGGCCAGCTGTGCCCCCGCGGGAGGGCAAGGGCCACATAGACGGGGCTGTGCCACACGGCTGGAGCAGAGGAGCGGCCATGGGGCTCTTCATGCACCGCAGCGATGCTGCAGGCTGGCAAGTCACGGCCCCAAGGCCCCGTGGCCCCAGGCATGGGCCACCAGCTCGCTTTGGGCTCTCACAGCGCTGCGGGGCTCCAGCCATGCTCCCCGTTCCGAATGATGGGGGCACCCCCTCACCTGCCCCATCCTCGTGGCCCTACCTTGGAGAAATCCCCGATGAGCTCCTGGTCATCGTTGGCCAGCAGGTTCTCGAGCTCCTCACGCCGGGCGGAGCGGGAAGGCTCCAGCCACGCTCCCTGCCGAGGCACCAGCCAGAGACACCCCCAAATGTCAGCAGCGGCTCTGCCAGAGCCGGGCCGGGGCCCAGGCCCGCCAGGGACACGCTGGCTCTCAGCCCACACCTTCCCCAGCACCCACCGGCTCCAGCGACGCCTCCTGGCCAGGGCTGCCGGCCACCCTCCTCTGCCGCTTGGCCTCCACAGGGCTGTCGCTGTCCGAGGGCTGTCCCCGCTTCAGGACGGGCCTGGCGACACTGCCCGGCTCCGAGGGCGAGCGGGACAGCTGCCGGCACTGGCTGCGCTTCCCCGGACGCTGTGGGGAGAGCCCGCGCTGCTGCCTGGCGCTCTGGCAAGCCCCAGCACCAGCAGGGCAGCGGCCGAGGCTCCCGCTCCCCGTGACCAAGACAAGCCCACAGTCTCTGGGCTGCTGCTGCTCACCAAGCAGCGGCCCCAGACGCCCCAGTGGAGACCCCAAGAGGGGATTGTGGGGCTCTGTCCACTTCCCAAAGGCTCCCACGTACCAGCTTTGCCTCCTCCTTGCTCATCACCGGCGTGCTCACCACGTTCTCCTTCTCCTGGGGCACGGTGGCATCGCTCTGCCAGGGCAGCAGCTGGGGAGACTTGGGGCACAGGCAGAGGAGATCGTGAAATGGGCACAAGTCCTGCCAGCTGCTTCCCAGCCGCAGGCAGGCACGGATCCCATAGGCGAGCTCCATCCACCACCTGCCGGTGCCTTCCAGCTTTGGAGACGCACGGGCTGTCCCCGTGACCCCCCGGCCCGGCCATCTCCCACCTCCGCAGCTCTCCAGGCCACGCGGGCAGCTCGGAGCGGCAGCTCCCACGCGTGCAGCCCCGGCATCACCCATCGCTGCTGCCCTCCCGAGCCCTCCAGCCTCTCTCACCAGCAGCTCTGATGCGGCCCAGGGGCTCTCGGCAAGGGGCTCCCTCCTGGCGGCCCCATGGCTCCGCTGGCCCGGCCTCGGCAGCTTCTTGGCCACAAAGCCCTCCTGCAGCGGGGGGGACACGGCGTCAGCACCCCTCTGTCCCCTCCCTGCCCCCCAGCTCTCGCTGCCCCCCTCACCTCATCCTCGGGCTCCCTGCGGCGCCGCCGCGCTCTGTCCCTGCGCTCCTGCAGCTGCGAGATGTCCTTCAGGACGCGGCTGCCGTCCCGCTGCCACGCCTGTGGGACAGCCAGCGGTGAGAGGTGCGCACCAGCCCTGCCCCCTCTCCTGCCTCCATCCTCCTCGTCCCGGCTCGCCCAGGGACTCGGCAGGATCCTGCCTCGCTCTGCTCAGCCCTGCGCAGCCTCCAGCACTCACCGGCAACGCGTGCATCCTCTGCCGAAGGAGCTTCCTGCTGCAAGAGCCGGCAGAGGAAAGGGTCAAATGACAGCAGGTGGCCTGGGCCGCTGAGTCCCACCCCTCTGCCATTGCCACCTCTGTCCCCCACGTGCTCAGGGCGGGGTGAGACGCCCCCCCCCCCCACCCGGGGCTGTCACAGCTCCCCAAAGGGACCTGGGGCAAAACCACCTCCAGGCACTGAGGAAACACCAACGGCCTGAGCGGGACCCCAGCAGGGGGAACGGGGACAGCCTGGCTTTTGGCTGTGGGACAGGGACAGCCTGGGCACGGGGACAGCCCGGCATTCATGTCCTGCGGCAGGGACAGAGCCCCTGCACTTACTCTTTGAGCGCTCTCCCGAACGCCGGCATCGTTCTCTGGGAGCTGTGGGGAGAGCAGAGATGGGGTCAGTGGCGGTGGCATCCACGTCGCCGCCCAAGCAGGCCAGCTTGCCACCGCCCAGGCACAGCCTGGGGCTCACAGCTGGCTGCACAGCCGCCAGCGAGGCTGAGAGCGGGCCCTGCTGCGCGGGGGAGGGACAGGGGGTGTCCCCGGGAGGACACGGGCATGGGGCCGCTCACTCTTCCTGCGCGGCCGCGGGCTTCTGCTGCGTGGGGAAGTCCGGCTCCAGTCCTGCGGGAACAAGGCACTGGGCTAGTAGCCCCGCTGCGGGGATCGGCCTCCTGCCCCCAGCCCGGGGCCCCGGGCACTTCGGGGCCGGGCACGGAGTCCCCCAGCAGGCGGGTGCCAACGGCCCTGCGAGCACCGCTGCCCATGGAATGTCGCGTGTCCCCCGGAGCAGGCTGTCACCGCAGCGCTTCCCGGCTGCGCCCCGGCCAGCGCAGCTCTAGGCTCCCGCCCATCCCTCCCCACCAGCTGCCCCGCCTCGAGCCCCTCGCCAGCCCCTCGGCCAAGCCCTCCCGCCACAGCCCTGTCCCCTTAGGCTAACACCCTCTGCAGGAGCCCAGGCCCGGGCAGCGCCCGGGGACGGAGCAGCCGCATCCCTCACCTGCATCCGGGGGCTGGCAAGAGAGCGAGTGGCGGCCACAGTCCGAGGCCAGCGGCTGCGGGGACGGCGTGTGCCACAGCCGCGGCAGGGGCAGCCCCCCGTGGCCCCGCTTCGGGGTGTCCCGGTGCCTGCGGGCGGTCAGGACGGGGCAGTGTCAGCGGCCCGCTTGGGCCTCGCCCCTTGTGGCCCTGCCGGGCCGGGGGCAGGAGCTGCAGCAGGGGATCCCCAAAGCGTGCCAGCCCCCTTTGGCACGGCCCCGCCGCCGAGCCCCGCGCGGAGCAGCCGTGTCCCGTCGGGGCAGTCCCGCGTGCGGCGGGCGGCCAAAGCCCCTCCCAGCCGCTGGCCCTCGGCCACCCCCTCACCTGGCGGGGCCCGCCGGGTCAGCCTTGTCCAGCGGCGTGAGCGGGGCCGTGCCCGGCGAGGGCAGCGGGGAGATGGCCGCCAGCCCGGGCAGCCCGCGGCCGCCGCACAGTGACATGGCCCGGGCAGGGAGCGAGCGAGCGAGCGACGATCGAGCTGCGGCAAGAGAGCGGCGCCAGGGGACAGGGGACAGGTGGCAAGAGATGGTAAGGAGTGGGAGGGGAAGAGAGCTAAGAGGTGAGAGGTGCTAAGAAGGGCCCAGAGGCGATAAGATGCGCTAAGTGGCGAAGAGAGGGGACGAGAGGTGCCAGGTGAGCCCCGGGCCGCTCCTGCTGCCAGGAACAGCACGAACAACAACAGCGGCGCCCGCAGCCAATGGCAAAGCGCAGCCGGCACGAGGCGACGGCGGCAGCCAATGAGAGGTGGCGCTGGGCGCGAGGGGACGGCGGCGGCCAATGAGAGCTGCGGAGGGCGCGTGGGGGCGGAGCCTGAGCCGAAGGGGCGGTTGATGGTCGAAAGGGGCGTGGCCAACGAGGAAAGGGGCGTGGCTAACGAGGAAAGGGGCGTGGCCAACGAGGAAAGGGGCGTGGCCAGCCCGGTCCCCGCGCCTGGCCTGGCCGGACCTTGGCACTGCAGGGGACACTCGGTCACCCCTGATGGCCCTCGAGTGTCACCTGCAGGGTAATAAAGTTATGACCTAACAGCACCCTGAGAACCAGGCCATGGCACTGAGTGCCACGTCCACTGTCGAGAAAGCAGGGTTGAAATCCTGCAGGTTGGGTTTTTATGGGTGGAGTTTCTGGTTTCTAATGGCACTTGTGAACAGCCTGCTTTGTTCACCTGCTGAAAACTTTTCTTTCTGTACCGGACTTCAAAGAAACCAAATCAGCTGGTTGTCACTTTTACTTAAGGGCACTTGATTTCTTTGCTCTTCAAACGTGCCCTCGACATGGAGTCCCTGGTGTTGATGTCCTCGGTGGTTCCAACCTGCCTCACTTTCCTCATGGATGTGCCAAAGCAGATGGAACTTTAGCGGAGCTAAAGACTGGGGGCAAAAAGAATCATAACCTAGAACTAATCCCAAAGGTGTTCGACTGGGCCTCCCTTTTCTCCCACCTGGAGATCAAAGCCGGCCAGGGAGTCCAAACCCACTTTGTGGGTGTTGGGAAGGCGCCCCGTTCCTTTGTGGAGGGCCAAGAGCTCTGACAGGAGCCTGCAGAAAGCACCACTTCCTCCTGCTCACGGTGAATTTCCGTGTATTTTTCTAGATACCTGTACTTCTATAGAAATCAGGAATTCTGAGAAAGCTGGGTGTCACGCCCGTGACCTTTGATGCTATTCAAGCACTGCCGACTGCTGCCCTGAAACATTTGAAGAGCTGCAAGGGGATTATTTGACAAAGAATAAAATTGCGGGTGATTTTAGGAAAGGTCTTTGTTTTTGCCATTTTGTGCTGATGCCTTTTCCACTCTTAAAATCAAGAGTCATACATGGTTAGAAGGGGAAAAGGGATTTTACCTTGGTGTTCGTTTTTAAGGATTCTTAGGTGTACACGTCCAGGTCATATGCATCGAGATGCACCCCGCCGAGACTCTCTGTGTCCCCCTCTCCCCCAACATTGGGTATAACATTATAGGTTTTACTAATTAGCATAACTATCAAAGATTCCCCAATGAGAGGCTCAAGTGAGCCCCCCTCCCCAAGGAACCTTCCCCTGTTTGGTTCTATCTTGCTTTACAGAATGTGTTCTGGAGAGGACCTTGGGCTCTGGGGCACACTGATCCCTAGCTACGAAGCTTCTAAAATGTTTAGTCTCTTAGCTTGACAAGCAAGTCCAAGACTGTGGGGAAAAAGCACTAGGAACAGAGAAGTTGTAAAAGGGTATAACGGGTATAAAAGAAAAGGCAAAAATCTTCATGGCATCAGTGCAGTCCTCTGTTTTGCTCTTGTGACTTCTCATTGGCGTTGCTGTTTTCTGCTTGAGCTACTCAGCTGTGTGGCCTTCCTGGCACCCCAAAGTCCTCTGATTACTCACCCCCCCCCAAGGTCTTCTTCAGTAGAGGACACGCCTCTTTGCCCGTGTGTGTGCCAGTGCTCCTTGTCAGACTTTCAAACCAGGATTGTCCGTGAGGCAGGAGCTGATCCAGGAGCCCATTGGCAGTTTGGGATGGAGCAGGATGTGGATATGGGGCCAAGGAGGTGCAGGCGGGAGCCAGGGCAATTTTGGCCAGAGATGGATTCTCTGGTGGGGCACAAAGCAAAGCAAAGGCCAGGCCCAACACCCATAACCAGGCCCCTGTCACCTGGCTGGGGAAGGGAGGGCATGGAGAAGCCCCCCTGGGGCATCCAGGAGTGACTTCAGCTCATCAGGAACACAGGGAAGTGGAGGGGAGGATGGGTGCCCCAAGGGTGACTGAAGCACTTGGCACTGGGAGGCCACTTGCCCGAGAGAGAATGGGGGACCCTGGTGTTAAGGACACCCACCCCTTCAAGGTGCCACATCCCTCGGCCTCCCAGCGAGCCCTGTCCCCCAAAAAGGAATTGTGCCAGCCCTGGGGGTGCTGCAAAGGCCAGAAGAGCCCTCTACAAAGAGAGATAACACGGCTTTGGGGCTCCCAGGCAGGGCGGTGAGGTGTTAAAGCCCCGGGGCTCCTGATGAGCCCAGCCCCACTCAAGAGGGCTGTCATTACCGCGGGGGTCCCGTGGAGAGGGGGTGTAATCACTACAGGAGGATCTCAGAATTTGGGGGGTTGATGGTCCTGAGTGTCCTGATGAGCCCTGACCCCCAAAACGGGGCTGCCACAGTTCTGCGAGTCCTACTGAGCCCGGGCTCCCCTCAGCAACGGCTGTGCCAGCCCTGGGGGTGCTGCAAAGTTCAGGAGTCCCCCTAAGAAAAGACAGGATCCTGGCTGTGGGGGTCCCAGGGAGAGGGGTGCCATGTCACCACCCCAAGTGTCCCACGGGTCCTGCCTGCAAGCCCAGCATGCTCAGGAAAGAGGGTCCCGTGGAGGTCCGGGGCCATGCTGCTGCCAGCCCAGCACGCAGGAACAGCAGCCACGGGGCCAACGCTTGCCCACGTGTCCCTGGGGAAGTCACCACGCCCCACAAGGAAGCCAGCACCTCAGCCCTGTCCCCTGCCAGCAGCTGCCCCTGTCCCCAGACCCCCGGCAGAGCCCTCCAGCCCGGCCTGGCCATCCCACCAGCCCCGCATCGGGGGCTCCCACCCCTGCAGCAGCCTGGTGCGGGCAGCGAGAGCTCAGGACACGCCTTTGTTCTCCTGCAATCGGACTTTATTAACAGAGACTGCAGCGAACAATCCTAACAACGGAGACACTCAGAAATATTGATAACAACGAACACAAAACTATTCCTAACCGGAAACAAACACAAAAGTATTTAGAACAACAAACAAACGCAAAAATATTTATAACAACAAACAAACACAAAATATTTCGAACAACGAACAAAAAAATATTTGCAACAACGAACAAACACAAAAATATTTGCAACGAACAAACGCAAAACCGCTCTGAACAAAAACTACCACCCCAAAGCCATCGCAGCAAACCCGAGCGAGCAGGCGAGGCGCATCCGCAGCCAAGGGAAGCCTTCCTCCGTTCCCAGCTCCAGCGCTGCCCCGACGCGGCTGAGAGACCCCCGGGCGCTCACAGGTCCCGCCCGCGGCTGAAGAGCGCCCGCCGGCCGCGCTCGCGGAGCCGCCTCTGCCCGCGGAACTTGCGCAGCTCCTCCTTGAACGCGGAGTGCAGCATGGGCCGATAGTCCCGGGGCTCGCAGTGGCTCTGCAAGCCACGGACGGCTCCGTCAGCCCCCGCAGCACAGCAGCCGCCGGCCCTGCAGATCCCCGCCCGTGGCGGCGAGGATGCTCAGAGCCACAGCTGCCCCTCGCCACCGCCGTGTGCCCCCGCCACTTCTTCCCTCTCGGCGCCGACCGCCTGCCACCGAGGGGACACGGGGACGGCACTCACCGGGAACTGGAGGAAGAACTCCCGGTAGCCGCCCTTCAGCACGTACAGCTCGGGGTAGTGCAGCTGGGGGTACTCGTGGCAGCGGCGATCCCTCTCCCGCAGGAACTTGCACCTGTGCCACGGACAAAACGCGCGGCATCACCCCCGTGCCGGGATCCGCGGCTGGCAGAGCCCAGCGGGCCCCCCGGGCCATCACTCACATTTTGGGCCCCCGCTCAACAGAGAACTCGCAGTGGAAGATGACGATCACCCTCCTGCTGGAGTCCAGGGGCACGATGGGCTGCTCCAGCAGCGATTCCTCCACGTCCCGCTGCAGCGGCAGGTTGACAGCGCCCTGGCGAGGCAGAGAAGGCGCCTTTTCCCCCTCCGTGTCCCATTGCATTTTGTGCAGCGACTCAAGGACGCTGCCCCCAAGCCTCCCCCAGCAGCACCGTCACCCGCGGTCCTGGGACACCGTCACCCTCCTCCTTGCAGCTGCGAACCAGCCCTTCAGGGGGTGGCTCGGCACTGCCCAGGGGCTGCTCCACCCCACCGGGCGGCTCAGTGCCCTCCGGGGGGGCTGCTCGAGCCCTCGCCGTGGGCTCAGCACCTCCGAGGGTGCTTCGGACCCCGCCCTTCCTCCCGGCCCCAGGGCCACGAGGGGCTTCTGACCTTGACGTGGCCCCCCTCGTACTCGTAGGGATAGCGGCAGTCCACGACGAGGCTGCTCTCGATGCTGCTGCTGAAGTGCCCCGCCAGCACCGCCGCCAGCTGCGGGGGGAGCGCGTCACCAAAGGGGGGGACAGCCGGGGGACAGGGCGAGAGCAGGCAGGCAGCCCCTCGGGGGGGCCGGGGAGGGGCTGCAGCCCCCTTACCGTCTCAGGGGAGATGTACTTCAGGCCCGGCTCCTTGCCCTCCACCGTCGGCAGGAGGTGAGGCTGCAACAGACAGGCTCTGGGCTCAGCCCCATTCCAAGGACACCTCCCAGGCCTGCAACCTGTCGCCCCAGCCCACAAGCCCCCGAGCGGCCAGCTGTGCCCCCGCGGGAGGGCAAGGGCCACATAGACGGGGCTGTGCCACACGGCTGGAGCAGAGGAGCGGCCATGGGGCTCTTCATGCACCGCAGCGATGCTGCAGGCTGGCAAGTCACGGCCCCAAGGCCCCGTGGCCCCAGGCATGGGCCACCAGCTCGCTTTGGGCTCTCACAGCGCTGCGGGGCTCCAGCCATGCTCCCCGTTCCGAATGATGGGGGCACCCCCTCACCTGCCCCATCCTCGTGGCCCTACCTTGGAGAAATCCCCGATGAGCTCCTGGTCATCGTTGGCCAGCAGGTTCTCGAGCTCCTCACGCCGGGCGGAGCGGGAAGGCTCCAGCCACGCTCCCTGCCGAGGCACCAGCCAGAGACACCCCCAAATGTCAGCAGCGGCTCTGCCAGAGCCGGGCCGGGGCCCAGGCCCGCCAGGGACACGCTGGCTCTCAGCCCACACCTTCCCCAGCACCCACCGGCTCCAGCGACGCCTCCTGGCCAGGGCTGCCGGCCACCCTCCTCTGCCGCTTGGCCTCCACAGGGCTGTCGCTGTCCGAGGGCTGTCCCCGCTTCAGGACGGGCCTGGCGACACTGCCCGGCTCCGAGGGCGAGCGGGACAGCTGCCGGCACTGGCTGCGCTTCCCCGGCCGCTGTGGGGAGAGCCCGCGCTGCTGCCTGGCGCTCTGGCAAGCCCCAGCACCAGCAGGGCAGCGGCCGAGGCTCCCGCTCCCCGTGACCAAGACAAGCCCACAGTCTCTGGGCTGCTGCTGCTCACCAAGCAGCGGCCCCAGACGCCCCAGTGGAGACCCCAAGAGGGGATTGTGGGGCTCTGTCCACTTCCCAAAGGCTCCCACGTACCAGCTTTGCCTCCTCCTTGCTCATCACCGGCGTGCTCACCACGTTCTCCTTCTCCTGGGGCACGGTGGCATCGCTCTGCCAGGGCAGCAGCTGGGGAGACTTGGGGCACAGGCAGAGGAGATCGTGAAATGGGCACAAGTCCTGCCAGCTGCTTCCCAGCCGCAGGCAGGCACGGATCCCATAGGCGAGCTCCATCCACCACCTGCCGGTGCCTTCCAGCTTTGGAGACGCACGGGCTGTCCCCGTGACCCCCCGGCCCGGCCATCTCCCACCTCCGCAGCTCTCCAGGCCACGCGGGCAGCTCGGAGCGGCAGCTCCCACGCGTGCAGCCCCGGCATCACCCATCGCTGCTGCCCTCCCGAGCCCTCCAGCCTCTCTCACCAGCAGCTCTGATGCGGCCCAGGGGCTCTCGGCAAGGGGCTCCCTCCTGGCGGCCCCATGGCTCCGCTGGCCCGGCCTCGGCAGCTTCTTGGCCACAAAGCCCTCCTGCAGCGGGGGGGACACGGCGTCAGCACCCCTCTGTCCCCTCCCTGCCCCCCAGCTCTCGCTGCCCCCCTCACCTCATCCTCGGGCTCCCTGCGGCGCCGCCGCGCTCTGTCCCTGCGCTCCTGCAGCTGCGAGATGTCCTTCAGGACGCGGCTGCCGTCCCGCTGCCACGCCTGTGGGACAGCCAGCGGTGAGAGGTGCGCACCAGCCCTGCCCCCTCTCCTGCCTCCATCCTCCTCGTCCCGGCTCGCCCAGGGACTCGGCAGGATCCTGCCTCGCTCTGCTCAGCCCTGCGCAGCCTCCAGCACTCACCGGCAACGCGTGCATCCTCTGCCGAAGGAGCTTCCTGCTGCAAGAGCCGGCAGAGGAAAGGGTCAAATGACAGCAGGTGGCCTGGGCCGCTGAGTCCCACCCCTCTGCCATTGCCACCTCTGTCCCCCACGTGCTCAGGGCGGGGTGAGACGCCCCCCCCCCCCCACCCGGGGCTGTCACAGCTCCCCAAAGGGACCTGGGGCAAAACCACCTCCAGGCACTGAGGAAACACCAACGGCCTGAGCGGGACCCCAGCAGGGGGAACGGGGACAGCCTGGCTTTTGGCTGTGGGACAGGGACAGCCTGGGCACGGGGACAGCCCGGCATTCATGTCCTGCGGCAGGGACAGAGCCCCTGCACTTACTCTTTGAGCGCTCTCCCGAACGCCGGCATCGTTCTCTGGGAGCTGTGGGGAGAGCAGAGATGGGGTCAGTGGCGGTGGCATCCACGTCGCCGCCCAAGCAGGCCAGCTTGCCACCGCCCAGGCACAGCCTGGGGCTCACAGCTGGCTGCACAGCCGCCAGCGAGGCTGAGAGCGGGCCCTGCTGCGCGGGGGAGGGACAGGGGGTGTCCCCGGGAGGACACGGGCATGGGGCCGCTCACTCTTCCTGCGCGGCCGCGGGCTTCTGCTGCGTGGGGAAGTCCGGCTCCAGTCCTGCGGGAACAAGGCACTGGGCTAGTAGCCCCGCTGCGGGGATCGGCCTCCTGCCCCCAGCCCGGGGCCCCGGGCACTTCGGGGCCGGGCACGGAGTCCCCCAGCAGGCGGGTGCCAACGGCCCTGCGAGCACCGCTGCCCATGGAATGTCGCGTGTCCCCCGGAGCAGGCTGTCACCGCAGCGCTTCCCGGCTGCGCCCCGGCCAGCGCAGCTCTAGGCTCCCGCCCATCCCTCCCCACCAGCTGCCCCGCCTCGAGCCCCTCGCCAGCCCCTCGGCCAAGCCCTCCCGCCACAGCCCTGTCCCCTTAGGCTAACACCCTCTGCAGGAGCCCAGGCCCGGGCAGCGCCCGGGGACGGAGCAGCCGCATCCCTCACCTGCATCCGGGGGCTGGCAAGAGAGCGAGTGGCGGCCACAGTCCGAGGCCAGCGGCTGCGGGGACGGCGTGTGCCACAGCCGCGGCAGGGGCAGCCCCCCGTGGCCCCGCTTCGGGGTGTCCCGGTGCCTGCGGGCGGTCAGGACGGGGCAGTGTCAGCGGCCCGCTTGGGCCTCGCCCCTTGTGGCCCTGCCGGGCCGGGGGCAGGAGCTGCAGCAGGGGATCCCCAAAGCGTGCCAGCCCCCTTTGGCACGGCCCCGCCGCCGAGCCCCGCGCGGAGCAGCCGTGTCCCGTCGGGGCAGTCCCGCGTGCGGCGGGCGGCCAAAGCCCCTCCCAGCCGCTGGCCCTCGGCCACCCCCTCACCTGGCGGGGCCCGCCGGGTCAGCCTTGTCCAGCGGCGTGAGCGGGGCCGTGCCCGGCGAGGGCAGCGGGGAGATGGCCGCCAGCCCGGGCAGCCCGCGGCCGCCGCACAGTGACATGGCCCGGGCAGGGAGCGAGCGAGCGAGCGACGATCGAGCTGCGGCAAGAGAGCGGCGCCAGGGGACAGGGGACAGGTGGCAAGAGATGGTAAGGAGTGGGAGGGGAAGAGAGCTAAGAGGTGAGAGGTGCTAAGAAGGGCCCAGAGGCGATAAGATGCGCTAAGTGGCGAAGAGAGGGGACGAGAGGTGCCAGGTGAGCCCCGGGCCGCTCCTGCTGCCAGGAACAGCACGAACAACAACAGCGGCGCCCGCAGCCAATGGCAAAGCGCAGCCGGCACGAGGCGACGGCGGCAGCCAATGAGAGGTGGCGCTGGGCGCGAGGGGACGGCGGCGGCCAATGAGAGCTGCGGAGGGCGCGTGGGGGCGGAGCCTGAGCCGAAGGGGCGGTTGATGGTCGAAAGGGGCGTGGCCAACGAGGAAAGGGGCGTGGCTAACGAGGAAAGGGGCGTGGCTAACGAGGAAAGGGGCGTGGCCAACGAGGAAAGGGGCGTGGCCAGCCCGGTCCCCGCGCCTGGCCTGGCCGGACCTTGGCACTGCAGGGGACACTCGGTCACCCCTGATGGCCCTCGAGTGTCACCTGCAGGGTAATAAAGTTATGACCTAACAGCACCCTGAGAACCAGGCCATGGCACTGAGTGCCACGTCCACTGTCGAGAAAGCAGGGTTGAAATCCTGCAGGTTGGGTTTTTATGGGTGGAGTTTCTGGTTTCTAATGGCACTTGTGAACAGCCTGCTTTGTTCACCTGCTGAAAACTTTTCTTTCTGTACCGGACTTCAAAGAAACCAAACCAGCTGGTTGTCACTTTTACTTAAGGGCACTTGATTTCTTTGCTCTTCAAACGTGCCCTCGACATGGAGTCCCTGGTGTTGATGTCCTCGGTGGTTCCAACCTGCCTCACTTTCCTCATGGATGTGCCAAAGCAGATGGAACTTTAGCGGAGCTAAAGACTGGGGGCAAAAAGAATCATAACCTAGAACTAATCCCAAAGGTGTTCGACTGGGCCTCCCTTTTCTCCCACCTGGAGATCAAAGCCGGCCAGGGAGTCCAAACCCACTTTGTGGGTGTTGGGAAGGCGCCCCGTTCCTTTGTGGAGGGCCAAGAGCTCTGACAGGAGCCTGCAGAAAGCACCACTTCCTCCTGCTCACGGTGAATTTCCGTGTATTTTTCTAGATACCTGTACTTCTATAGAAATCAGGAATTCTGAGAAAGCTGGGTGTCACGCCCGTGACCTTTGATGCTATTCAAGCACTGCCGACTGCTGCCCTGAAACATTTGAAGAGCTGCAAGGGGATTATTTGACAAAGAATAAAATTGCGGGTGATTTTAGGAAAGGTCTTTGTTTTTGCCATTTTGTGCTGATGCCTTTTCCACTCTTAAAATCAAGAGTCATACATGGTTAGAAGGGGAAAAGGGATTTTACCTTGGTGTTCGTTTTTAAGGATTCTTAGGTGTACACGTCCAGGTCATATGCATCGAGATGCACCCCGCCGAGACTCTCTGTGTCCCCCTCTCCCCCAACATTGGGTATAACATTATAGGTTTTACTAATTAGCATAACTATCAAAGATTCCCCAATGAGAGGCTCAAGTGAGCCCCCCTCCCCAAGGAACCTTCCCCTGTTTGGTTCTATCTTGCTTTACAGAATGTGTTCTGGAGAGGACCTTGGGCTCTGGGGCACACTGATCCCTAGCTACGAAGCTTCTAAAATGTTTAGTCTCTTAGCTTGACAAGCAAGTCCAAGACTGTGGGGAAAAAGCACTAGGAACAGAGAAGTTGTAAAAGGGTATAACGGGTATAAAAGAAAAGGCAAAAATCTTCATGGCATCAGTGCAGTCCTCTGTTTTGCTCTTGTGACTTCTCATTGGCGTTGCTGTTTTCTGCTTGAGCTACTCAGCTGTGTGGCCTTCCTGGCACCCCAAAGTCCTCTGATTACTCACCGCCCCCCAAGGTCTTCTTCAGTAGAGGACACGCCTCTTTGCCCGTGTGTGTGCCAGTGCTCCTTGTCAGACTTTCAAACCAGGATTGTCCGTGAGGCAGGAGCTGATCCAGGAGCCCATTGGCAGTTTGGGATGGAGCAGGATGTGGATATGGGGCCAAGGAGGTGCAGGCGGGAGCCAGGGCAATTTTGGCCAGAGATGGATTCTCTGGTGGGGCACAAAGCAAAGCAAAGGCCAGGCCCAACACCCATAACCAGGCCCCTGTCACCTGGCTGGGGAAGGGAGGGCATGGAGAAGCCCCCCTGGGGCATCCAGGAGTGACTTCAGCTCATCAGGAACACAGGGAAGTGGAGGGGAGGATGGGTGCCCCAAGGGTGACTGAAGCACTTGGCACTGGGAGGCCACTTGCCCGAGAGAGAATGGGGGACCCTGGTGTTAAGGACACCCACCCCTTCAAGGTGCCACATCCCTCGGCCTCCCAGCGAGCCCTGTCCCCCAAAAAGGAATTGTGCCAGCCCTGGGGGTGCTGCAAAGGCCAGAAGAGCCCTCTACAAAGAGAGATAACACGGCTTTGGGGCTCCCAGGCAGGGCGGTGAGGTGTTAAAGCCCCGGGGCTCCTGATGAGCCCAGCCCCACTCAAGAGGGCTGTCATTACCGCGGGGGTCCCGTGGAGAGGGGGTGTAATCACTACAGGAGGATCTCAGAATTTGGGGGGTTGATGGTCCTGAGTGTCCTGATGAGCCCTGACCCCCAAAACGGGGCTGCCACAGTTCTGCGAGTCCTACTGAGCCCGGGCTCCCCTCAGCAACGGCTGTGCCAGCCCTGGGGGTGCTGCAAAGTTCAGGAGTCCCCCTAAGAAAAGACAGGATCCTGGCTGTGGGGGTCCCAGGGAGAGGGGTGCCATGTCACCACCCCAAGTGTCCCACGGGTCCTGCCTGCAAGCCCAGCATGCTCAGGAAAGAGGGTCCCGTGGAGGTCCGGGGCCATGCTGCTGCCAGCCCAGCACGCAGGAACAGCAGCCACGGGGCCAACGCTTGCCCACGTGTCCCTGGGGAAGTCACCACGCCCCACAAGGAAGCCAGCACCTCAGCCCTGTCCCCTGCCAGCAGCTGCCCCTGTCCCCAGACCCCCGGCAGAGCCCTCCAGCCCGGCCTGGCCATCCCACCAGCCCCGCATCGGGGGCTCCCACCCCTGCAGCAGCCTGGTGCGGGCAGCGAGAGCTCAGGACACGCCTTTGTTCTCCTGCAATCGGACTTTATTAACAGAGACTGCAGCGAACAATCCTAACAACGGAGACACTCAGAAATATTGATAACAACGAACACAAAACTATTCCTAACCGGAAACAAACACAAAAGTATTTAGAACAACAAACAAACGCAAAAATATTTATAACAACAAACAAACACAAAATATTTCGAACAACGAACAAAAAAATATTTGCAACAACGAACAAACACAAAAATATTTGCAACGAACAAACGCAAAACCGCTCTGAACAAAAACTACCACCCCAAAGCCATCGCAGCAAACCCGAGCGAGCAGGCGAGGCGCATCCGCAGCCAAGGGAAGCCTTCCTCCGTTCCCAGCTCCAGCGCTGCCCCGACGCGGCTGAGAGACCCCCGGGCGCTCACAGGTCCCGCCCGCGGCTGAAGAGCGCCCGCCGGCCGCGCTCGCGGAGCCGCCTCTGCCCGCGGAACTTGCGCAGCTCCTCCTTGAACGCGGAGTGCAGCATGGGCCGATAGTCCCGGGGCTCGCAGTGGCTCTGCAAGCCACGGACGGCTCCGTCAGCCCCCGCAGCACAGCAGCCGCCGGCCCTGCAGATCCCCGCCCGTGGCGGCGAGGATGCTCAGAGCCACAGCTGCCCCTCGCCACCGCCGTGTGCCCCCGCCACTTCTTCCCTCTCGGCGCCGACCGCCTGCCACCGAGGGGACACGGGGACGGCACTCACCGGGAACTGGAGGAAGAACTCCCGGTAGCCGCCCTTCAGCACGTACAGCTCGGGGTAGTGCAGCTGGGGGTACTCGTGGCAGCGGCGATCCCTCTCCCGCAGGAACTTGCACCTGTGCCACGGACAAAACGCGCGGCATCACCCCCGTGCCGGGATCCGCGGCTGGCAGAGCCCAGCGGGCCCCCCGGGCCATCACTCACATTTTGGGCCCCCGCTCAACAGAGAACTCGCAGTGGAAGATGACGATCACCCTCCTGCTGGAGTCCAGGGGCACGATGGGCTGCTCCAGCAGCGATTCCTCCACGTCCCGCTGCAGCGGCAGGTTGACAGCGCCCTGGCGAGGCAGAGAAGGCGCCTTTTCCCCCTCCGTGTCCCATTGCATTTTGTGCAGCGACTCAAGGACGCTGCCCCCAAGCCTCCCCCAGCAGCACCGTCACCCGCGGTCCTGGGACACCGTCACCCTCCTCCTTGCAGCTGCGAACCAGCCCTTCAGGGGGTGGCTCGGCACTGCCCAGGGGCTGCTCCACCCCACCGGGCGGCTCAGTGCCCTCCGGGGGGGCTGCTCGAGCCCTCGCCGTGGGCTCAGCACCTCCGAGGGTGCTTCGGACCCCGCCCTTCCTCCCGGCCCCAGGGCCACGAGGGGCTTCTGACCTTGACGTGGCCCCCCTCGTACTCGTAGGGATAGCGGCAGTCCACGACGAGGCTGCTCTCGATGCTGCTGCTGAAGTGCCCCGCCAGCACCGCCGCCAGCTGCGGGGGGAGCGCGTCACCAAAGGGGGGGACAGCCGGGGGACAGGGCGAGAGCAGGCAGGCAGCCCCTCGGGGGGGCCGGGGAGGGGCTGCAGCCCCCTTACCGTCTCAGGGGAGATGTACTTCAGGCCCGGCTCCTTGCCCTCCACCGTCGGCAGGAGGTGAGGCTGCAACAGACAGGCTCTGGGCTCAGCCCCATTCCAAGGACACCTCCCAGGCCTGCAACCTGTCGCCCCAGCCCACAAGCCCCCGAGCGGCCAGCTGTGCCCCCGCGGGAGGGCAAGGGCCACATAGACGGGGCTGTGCCACACGGCTGGAGCAGAGGAGCGGCCATGGGGCTCTTCATGCACCGCAGCGATGCTGCAGGCTGGCAAGTCACGGCCCCAAGGCCCCGTGGCCCCAGGCATGGGCCACCAGCTCGCTTTGGGCTCTCACAGCGCTGCGGGGCTCCAGCCATGCTCCCCGTTCCGAATGATGGGGGCACCCCCTCACCTGCCCCATCCTCGTGGCCCTACCTTGGAGAAATCCCCGATGAGCTCCTGGTCATCGTTGGCCAGCAGGTTCTCGAGCTCCTCACGCCGGGCGGAGCGGGAAGGCTCCAGCCACGCTCCCTGCCGAGGCACCAGCCAGAGACACCCCCAAATGTCAGCAGCGGCTCTGCCAGAGCCGGGCCGGGGCCCAGGCCCGCCAGGGACACGCTGGCTCTCAGCCCACACCTTCCCCAGCACCCACCGGCTCCAGCGACGCCTCCTGGCCAGGGCTGCCGGCCACCCTCCTCTGCCGCTTGGCCTCCACAGGGCTGTCGCTGTCCGAGGGCTGTCCCCGCTTCAGGACGGGCCTGGCGACACTGCCCGGCTCCGAGGGCGAGCGGGACAGCTGCCGGCACTGGCTGCGCTTCCCCGGACGCTGTGGGGAGAGCCCGCGCTGCTGCCTGGCGCTCTGGCAAGCCCCAGCACCAGCAGGGCAGCGGCCGAGGCTCCCGCTCCCCGTGACCAAGACAAGCCCACAGTCTCTGGGCTGCTGCTGCTCACCAAGCAGCGGCCCCAGACGCCCCAGTGGAGACCCCAAGAGGGGATTGTGGGGCTCTGTCCACTTCCCAAAGGCTCCCACGTACCAGCTTTGCCTCCTCCTTGCTCATCACCGGCGTGCTCACCACGTTCTCCTTCTCCTGGGGCACGGTGGCATCGCTCTGCCAGGGCAGCAGCTGGGGAGACTTGGGGCACAGGCAGAGGAGATCGTGAAATGGGCACAAGTCCTGCCAGCTGCTTCCCAGCCGCAGGCAGGCACGGATCCCATAGGCGAGCTCCATCCACCACCTGCCGGTGCCTTCCAGCTTTGGAGACGCACGGGCTGTCCCCGTGACCCCCCGGCCCGGCCATCTCCCACCTCCGCAGCTCTCCAGGCCACGCGGGCAGCTCGGAGCGGCAGCTCCCACGCGTGCAGCCCCGGCATCACCCATCGCTGCTGCCCTCCCGAGCCCTCCAGCCTCTCTCACCAGCAGCTCTGATGCGGCCCAGGGGCTCTCGGCAAGGGGCTCCCTCCTGGCGGCCCCATGGCTCCGCTGGCCCGGCCTCGGCAGCTTCTTGGCCACAAAGCCCTCCTGCAGTGGGGGGGACACGGCGTCAGCACCCCTCTGTCCCCTCCCTGCCCCCCAGCTCTCGCTGCCCCCCTCACCTCATCCTCGGGCTCCCTGCGGCGCCGCCGCGCTCTGTCCCTGCGCTCCTGCAGCTGCGAGATGTCCTTCAGGACGCGGCTGCCGTCCCGCTGCCACGCCTGTGGGACAGCCAGCGGTGAGAGGTGCGCACCAGCCCTGCCCCCTCTCCTGCCTCCATCCTCCTCGTCCCGGCTCGCCCAGGGACTCGGCAGGATCCTGCCTCGCTCTGCTCAGCCCTGCGCAGCCTCCAGCACTCACCGGCAACGCGTGCATCCTCTGCCGAAGGAGCTTCCTGCTGCAAGAGCCGGCAGAGGAAAGGGTCAAATGACAGCAGGTGGCCTGGGCCGCTGAGTCCCACCCCTCTGCCATTGCCACCTCTGTCCCCCACGTGCTCAGGGCGGGGTGAGACGCCCTCCCCCCCCACCCGGGGCTGTCACAGCTCCCCAAAGGGACCTGGGGCAAAACCACCTCCAGGCACTGAGGAAACACCAACGGCCTGAGCGGGACCCCAGCAGGGGGAACGGGGACAGCCTGGCTTTTGGCTGTGGGACAGGGACAGCCTGGGCACGGGGACAGCCCGGCATTCATGTCCTGCGGCAGGGACAGAGCCCCTGCACTTACTCTTTGAGCGCTCTCCCGAACGCCGGCATCGTTCTCTGGGAGCTGTGGGGAGAGCAGAGATGGGGTCAGTGGCGGTGGCATCCACGTCGCCGCCCAAGCAGGCCAGCTTGCCACCGCCCAGGCACAGCCTGGGGCTCACAGCTGGCTGCACAGCCGCCAGCGAGGCTGAGAGCGGGCCCTGCTGCGCGGGGGAGGGACAGGGGGTGTCCCCGGGAGGACACGGGCATGGGGCCGCTCACTCTTCCTGCGCGGCCGCGGGCTTCTGCTGCGTGGGGAAGTCCGGCTCCAGTCCTGCGGGAACAAGGCACTGGGCTAGTAGCCCCGCTGCGGGGATCGGCCTCCTGCCCCCAGCCCGGGGCCCCGGGCACTTCGGGGCCGGGCACGGAGTCCCCCAGCAGGCGGGTGCCAACGGCCCTGCGAGCACCGCTGCCCATGGAATGTCGCGTGTCCCCCGGAGCAGGCTGTCACCGCAGCGCTTCCCGGCTGCGCCCCGGCCAGCGCAGCTCTAGGCTCCCGCCCATCCCTCCCCACCAGCTGCCCCGCCTCGAGCCCCTCGCCAGCCCCTCGGCCAAGCCCTCCCGCCACAGCCCTGTCCCCTTAGGCTAACACCCTCTGCAGGAGCCCAGGCCCGGGCAGCGCCCGGGGACGGAGCAGCCGCATCCCTCACCTGCATCCGGGGGCTGGCAAGAGAGCGAGTGGCGGCCACAGTCCGAGGCCAGCGGCTGCGGGGACGGCGTGTGCCACAGCCGCGGCAGGGGCAGCCCCCCGTGGCCCCGCTTCGGGGTGTCCCGGTGCCTGCGGGCGGTCAGGACGGGGCAGTGTCAGCGGCCCGCTTGGGCCTCGCCCCTTGTGGCCCTGCCGGGCCGGGGGCAGGAGCTGCAGCAGGGGATCCCCAAAGCGTGCCAGCCCCCTTTGGCACGGCCCCGCCGCCGAGCCCCGCGCGGAGCAGCCGTGTCCCGTCGGGGCAGTCCCGCGTGCGGCGGGCGGCCAAAGCCCCTCCCAGCCGCTGGCCCTCGGCCACCCCCTCACCTGGCGGGGCCCGCCGGGTCAGCCTTGTCCAGCGGCGTGAGCGGGGCCGTGCCCGGCGAGGGCAGCGGGGAGATGGCCGCCAGCCCGGGCAGCCCGCGGCCGCCGCACAGTGACATGGCCCGGGCAGGGAGCGAGCGAGCGAGCGACGATCGAGCTGCGGCAAGAGAGCGGCGCCAGGGGACAGGGGACAGGTGGCAAGAGATGGTAAGGAGTGGGAGGGGAAGAGAGCTAAGAGGTGAGAGGTGCTAAGAAGGGCCCAGAGGCGATAAGATGCGCTAAGTGGCGAAGAGAGGGGACGAGAGGTGCCAGGTGAGCCCCGGGCCGCTCCTGCTGCCAGGAACAGCACGAACAACAACAGCGGCGCCCGCAGCCAATGGCAAAGCGCAGCCGGCACGAGGCGACGGCGGCAGCCAATGAGAGGTGGCGCTGGGCGCGAGGGGACGGCGGCGGCCAATGAGAGCTGCGGAGGGCGCGTGGGGGCGGAGCCTGAGCCGAAGGGGCGGTTGATGGTCGAAAGGGGCGTGGCCAACGAGGAAAGGGGCGTGGCTAACGAGGAAAGGGGCGTGGCCAACGAGGAAAGGGGCGTGGCCAGCCCGGTCCCCGCGCCTGGCCTGGCCGGACCTTGGCACTGCAGGGGACACTCGGTCACCCCTGATGGCCCTCGAGTGTCACCTGCAGGGTAATAAAGTTATGACCTAACAGCACCCTGAGAACCAGGCCATGGCACTGAGTGCCACGTCCACTGTCGAGAAAGCAGGGTTGAAATCCTGCAGGTTGGGTTTTTATGGGTGGAGTTTCTGGTTTCTAATGGCACTTGTGAACAGCCTGCTTTGTTCACCTGCTGAAAACTTTTCTTTCTGTACCGGACTTCAAAGAAACCAAATCAGCTGGTTGTCACTTTTACTTAAGGGCACTTGATTTCTTTGCTCTTCAAACGTGCCCTCGACATGGAGTCCCTGGTGTTGATGTCCTCGGTGGTTCCAACCTGCCTCACTTTCCTCATGGATGTGCCAAAGCAGATGGAACTTTAGCGGAGCTAAAGACTGGGGGCAAAAAGAATCATAACCTAGAACTAATCCCAAAGGTGTTCGACTGGGCCTCCCTTTTCTCCCACCTGGAGATCAAAGCCGGCCAGGGAGTCCAAACCCACTTTGTGGGTGTTGGGAAGGCGCCCCGTTCCTTTGTGGAGGGCCAAGAGCTCTGACAGGAGCCTGCAGAAAGCACCACTTCCTCCTGCTCACAGTGAATTTCCGTGTATTTTTCTAGATACCTGTACTTCTATAGAAATCAGGAATTCTGAGAAAGCTGGGTGTCACGCCCGTGACCTTTGATGCTATTCAAGCACTGCCGACTGCTGCCCTGAAACATTTGAAGAGCTGCAAGGGGATTATTTGACAAAGAATAAAATTGCGGGTGATTTTAGGAAAGGTCTTTGTTTTTGCCATTTTGTGCTGATGCCTTTTCCACTCTTAAAATCAAGAGTCATACATGGTTAGAAGGGGAAAAGGGATTTTACCTTGGTGTTCGTTTTTAAGGATTCTTAGGTGTACACGTCCAGGTCATATGCATCGAGATGCACCCCGCCGAGACTCTCTGTGTCCCCCTCTCCCCCAACATTGGGTATAACATTATAGGTTTTACTAATTAGCATAACTATCAAAGATTCCCCAATGAGAGGCTCAAGTGAGCCCCCCTCCCCAAGGAACCTTCCCCTGTTTGGTTCTATCTTGCTTTACAGAATGTGTTCTGGAGAGGACCTTGGGCTCTGGGGCACACTGATCCCTAGCTACGAAGCTTCTAAAATGTTTAGTCTCTTAGCTTGACAAGCAAGTCCAAGACTGTGGGGAAAAAGCACTAGGAATAGAGAAGTTGTAAAAGGGTATAACGGGTATAAAAGAAAAGGCAAAAATCTTCATGGCATCAGTGCAGTCCTCTGTTTTGCTCTTGTGACTTCTCATTGGCGTTGCTGTTTTCTGCTTGAGCTACTCAGCTGTGTGGCCTTCCTGGCACCCCAAAGTCCTCTGATTACTCACCCCCCCCCCAAGGTCTTCTTCAGTAGAGGACACACCTCTTTGCCCGTGTGTGTGCCAGTGCTCCTTGTCAGACTTTCAAACCAGGATTGTCCGTGAGGCAGGAGCTGATCCAGGAGCCCATTGGCAGTTTGGGATGGAGCAGGATGTGGATATGGGGCCAAGGAGGTGCAGGCGGGAGCCAGGGCAATTTTGGCCAGAGATGGATTCTCTGGTGGGGCACAAAGCAAAGCAAAGGCCAGGCCCAACACCCATAACCAGGCCCCTGTCACCTGGCTGGGGAAGGGAGGGCATGGAGAAGCCCCCCTGGGGCATCCAGGAGTGACTTCAGCTCATCAGGAACACAGGGAAGTGGAGGGGAGGATGGGTGCCCCAAGGGTGACTGAAGCACTTGGCACTGGGAGGCCACTTGCCCGAGAGAGAATGGGGGACCCTGGTGTTAAGGACACCCACCCCTTCAAGGTGCCACATCCCTCGGCCTCCCAGCGAGCCCTGTCCCCCAAAAAGGAATTGTGCCAGCCCTGGGGGTGCTGCAAAGGCCAGAAGAGCCCTCTACAAAGAGAGATAACACGGCTTTGGGGCTCCCAGGCAGGGCGGTGAGGTGTTAAAGCCCCGGGGCTCCTGATGAGCCCAGCCCCACTCAAGAGGGCTGTCATTACCGCGGGGGTCCCGTGGAGAGGGGGTGTAATCACTACAGGAGGATCTCAGAATTTGGGGGGTTGATGGTCCTGAGTGTCCTGATGAGCCCTGACCCCCAAAACGGGGCTGCCACAGTTCTGCGAGTCCTACTGAGCCCGGGCTCCCCTCAGCAACGGCTGTGCCAGCCCTGGGGGTGCTGCAAAGTTCAGGAGTCCCCCTAAGAAAAGACAGGATCCTGGCTGTGGGGGTCCCAGGGAGAGGGGTGCCATGTCACCACCCCAAGTGTCCCACGGGTCCTGCCTGCAAGCCCAGCATGCTCAGGAAAGAGGGTCCCGTGGAGGTCCGGGGCCATGCTGCTGCCAGCCCAGCACGCAGGAACAGCAGCCACGGGGCCAACGCTTGCCCACGTGTCCCTGGGGAAGTCACCACGCCCCACAAGGAAGCCAGCACCTCAGCCCTGTCCCCTGCCAGCAGCTGCCCCTGTCCCCAGACCCCCGGCAGAGCCCTCCAGCCCGGCCTGGCCATCCCACCAGCCCCGCATCGGGGGCTCCCACCCCTGCAGCAGCCTGGTGCGGGCAGCGAGAGCTCAGGACACGCCTTTGTTCTCCTGCAATCGGACTTTATTAACAGAGACTGCAGCGAACAATCCTAACAACGGAGACACTCAGAAATATTGATAACAACGAACACAAAACTATTCCTAACCGGAAACAAACACAAAAGTATTTAGAACAACAAACAAACGCAAAAATATTTATAACAACAAACAAACACAAAATATTTCGAACAACGAACAAAAAAATATTTGCAACAACGAACAAACACAAAAATATTTGCAACGAACAAACGCAAAACCGCTCTGAACAAAAACTACCACCCCAAAGCCATCGCAGCAAACCCGAGCGAGCAGGCGAGGCGCATCCGCAGCCAAGGGAAGCCTTCCTCCGTTCCCAGCTCCAGCGCTGCCCCGACGCGGCTGAGAGACCCCCGGGCGCTCACAGGTCCCGCCCGCGGCTGAAGAGCGCCCGCCGGCCGCGCTCGCGGAGCCGCCTCTGCCCGCGGAACTTGCGCAGCTCCTCCTTGAACGCGGAGTGCAGCATGGGCCGATAGTCCCGGGGCTCGCAGTGGCTCTGCAAGCCACGGACGGCTCCGTCAGCCCCCGCAGCACAGCAGCCGCCGGCCCTGCAGATCCCCGCCCGTGGCGGCGAGGATGCTCAGAGCCACAGCTGCCCCTCGCCACCGCCGTGTGCCCCCGCCACTTCTTCCCTCTCGGCGCCGACCGCCTGCCACCGAGGGGACACGGGGACGGCACTCACCGGGAACTGGAGGAAGAACTCCCGGTAGCCGCCCTTCAGCACGTACAGCTCGGGGTAGTGCAGCTGGGGGTACTCGTGGCAGCGGCGATCCCTCTCCCGCAGGAACTTGCACCTGTGCCACGGACAAAACGCGCGGCATCACCCCCGTGCCGGGATCCGCGGCTGGCAGAGCCCAGCGGGCCCCCCGGGCCATCACTCACATTTTGGGCCCCCGCTCAACAGAGAACTCGCAGTGGAAGATGACGATCACCCTCCTGCTGGAGTCCAGGGGCACGATGGGCTGCTCCAGCAGCGATTCCTCCACGTCCCGCTGCAGCGGCAGGTTGACAGCGCCCTGGCGAGGCAGAGAAGGCGCCTTTTCCCCCTCCGTGTCCCATTGCATTTTGTGCAGCGACTCAAGGACGCTGCCCCCAAGCCTCCCCCAGCAGCACCGTCACCCGCGGTCCTGGGACACCGTCACCCTCCTCCTTGCAGCTGCGAACCAGCCCTTCAGGGGGTGGCTCGGCACTGCCCAGGGGCTGCTCCACCCCACCGGGCGGCTCAGTGCCCTCCGGGGGGGCTGCTCGAGCCCTCGCCGTGGGCTCAGCACCTCCGAGGGTGCTTCGGACCCCGCCCTTCCTCCCGGCCCCAGGGCCACGAGGGGCTTCTGACCTTGACGTGGCCCCCCTCGTACTCGTAGGGATAGCGGCAGTCCACGACGAGGCTGCTCTCGATGCTGCTGCTGAAGTGCCCCGCCAGCACCGCCGCCAGCTGCGGGGGGAGCGCGTCACCAAAGGGGGGGACAGCCGGGGGACAGGGCGAGAGCAGGCAGGCAGCCCCTCGGGGGGGCCGGGGAGGGGCTGCAGCCCCCTTACCGTCTCAGGGGAGATGTACTTCAGGCCCGGCTCCTTGCCCTCCACCGTCGGCAGGAGGTGAGGCTGCAACAGACAGGCTCTGGGCTCAGCCCCATTCCAAGGACACCTCCCAGGCCTGCAACCTGTCGCCCCAGCCCACAAGCCCCCGAGCGGCCAGCTGTGCCCCCGCGGGAGGGCAAGGGCCACATAGACGGGGCTGTGCCACACGGCTGGAGCAGAGGAGCGGCCATGGGGCTCTTCATGCACCGCAGCGATGCTGCAGGCTGGCAAGTCACGGCCCCAAGGCCCCGTGGCCCCAGGCATGGGCCACCAGCTCGCTTTGGGCTCTCACAGCGCTGCGGGGCTCCAGCCATGCTCCCCGTTCCGAATGATGGGGGCACCCCCTCACCTGCCCCATCCTCGTGGCCCTACCTTGGAGAAATCCCCGATGAGCTCCTGGTCATCGTTGGCCAGCAGGTTCTCGAGCTCCTCACGCCGGGCGGAGCGGGAAGGCTCCAGCCACGCTCCCTGCCGAGGCACCAGCCAGAGACACCCCCAAATGTCAGCAGCGGCTCTGCCAGAGCCGGGCCGGGGCCCAGGCCCGCCAGGGACACGCTGGCTCTCAGCCCACACCTTCCCCAGCACCCACCGGCTCCAGCGACGCCTCCTGGCCAGGGCTGCCGGCCACCCTCCTCTGCCGCTTGGCCTCCACAGGGCTGTCGCTGTCCGAGGGCTGTCCCCGCTTCAGGACGGGCCTGGCGACACTGCCCGGCTCCGAGGGCGAGCGGGACAGCTGCCGGCACTGGCTGCGCTTCCCCGGCCGCTGTGGGGAGAGCCCGCGCTGCTGCCTGGCGCTCTGGCAAGCCCCAGCACCAGCAGGGCAGCGGCCGAGGCTCCCGCTCCCCGTGACCAAGACAAGCCCACAGTCTCTGGGCTGCTGCTGCTCACCAAGCAGCGGCCCCAGACGCCCCAGTGGAGACCCCAAGAGGGGATTGTGGGGCTCTGTCCACTTCCCAAAGGCTCCCACGTACCAGCTTTGCCTCCTCCTTGCTCATCACCGGCGTGCTCACCACGTTCTCCTTCTCCTGGGGCACGGTGGCATCGCTCTGCCAGGGCAGCAGCTGGGGAGACTTGGGGCACAGGCAGAGGAGATCGTGAAATGGGCACAAGTCCTGCCAGCTGCTTCCCAGCCGCAGGCAGGCACGGATCCCATAGGCGAGCTCCATCCACCACCTGCCGGTGCCTTCCAGCTTTGGAGACGCACGGGCTGTCCCCGTGACCCCCCGGCCCGGCCATCTCCCACCTCCGCAGCTCTCCAGGCCACGCGGGCAGCTCGGAGCGGCAGCTCCCACGCGTGCAGCCCCGGCATCACCCATCGCTGCTGCCCTCCCGAGCCCTCCAGCCTCTCTCACCAGCAGCTCTGATGCGGCCCAGGGGCTCTCGGCAAGGGGCTCCCTCCTGGCGGCCCCATGGCTCCGCTGGCCCGGCCTCGGCAGCTTCTTGGCCACAAAGCCCTCCTGCAGCGGGGGGGACACGGCGTCAGCACCCCTCTGTCCCCTCCCTGCCCCCCAGCTCTCGCTGCCCCCCTCACCTCATCCTCGGGCTCCCTGCGGCGCCGCCGCGCTCTGTCCCTGCGCTCCTGCAGCTGCGAGATGTCCTTCAGGACGCGGCTGCCGTCCCGCTGCCACGCCTGTGGGACAGCCAGCGGTGAGAGGTGCGCACCAGCCCTGCCCCCTCTCCTGCCTCCATCCTCCTCGTCCCGGCTCGCCCAGGGACTCGGCAGGATCCTGCCTCGCTCTGCTCAGCCCTGCGCAGCCTCCAGCACTCACCGGCAACGCGTGCATCCTCTGCCGAAGGAGCTTCCTGCTGCAAGAGCCGGCAGAGGAAAGGGTCAAATGACAGCAGGTGGCCTGGGCCGCTGAGTCCCACCCCTCTGCCATTGCCACCTCTGTCCCCCACGTGCTCAGGGCGGGGTGAGACGCCCCCCCCCCCCACCCGGGGCTGTCACAGCTCCCCAAAGGGACCTGGGGCAAAACCACCTCCAGGCACTGAGGAAACACCAACGGCCTGAGCGGGACCCCAGCAGGGGGAACGGGGACAGCCTGGCTTTTGGCTGTGGGACAGGGACAGCCTGGGCACGGGGACAGCCCGGCATTCATGTCCTGCGGCAGGGACAGAGCCCCTGCACTTACTCTTTGAGCGCTCTCCCGAACGCCGGCATCGTTCTCTGGGAGCTGTGGGGAGAGCAGAGATGGGGTCAGTGGCGGTGGCATCCACGTCGCCGCCCAAGCAGGCCAGCTTGCCACCGCCCAGGCACAGCCTGGGGCTCACAGCTGGCTGCACAGCCGCCAGCGAGGCTGAGAGCGGGCCCTGCTGCGCGGGGGAGGGACAGGGGGTGTCCCCGGGAGGACACGGGCATGGGGCCGCTCACTCTTCCTGCGCGGCCGCGGGCTTCTGCTGCGTGGGGAAGTCCGGCTCCAGTCCTGCGGGAACAAGGCACTGGGCTAGTAGCCCCGCTGCGGGGATCGGCCTCCTGCCCCCAGCCCGGGGCCCCGGGCACTTCGGGGCCGGGCACGGAGTCCCCCAGCAGGCGGGTGCCAACGGCCCTGCGAGCACCGCTGCCCATGGAATGTCGCGTGTCCCCCGGAGCAGGCTGTCACCGCAGCGCTTCCCGGCTGCGCCCCGGCCAGCGCAGCTCTAGGCTCCCGCCCATCCCTCCCCACCAGCTGCCCCGCCTCGAGCCCCTCGCCAGCCCCTCGGCCAAGCCCTCCCGCCACAGCCCTGTCCCCTTAGGCTAACACCCTCTGCAGGAGCCCAGGCCCGGGCAGCGCCCGGGGACGGAGCAGCCGCATCCCTCACCTGCATCCGGGGGCTGGCAAGAGAGCGAGTGGCGGCCACAGTCCGAGGCCAGCGGCTGCGGGGACGGCGTGTGCCACAGCCGCGGCAGGGGCAGCCCCCCGTGGCCCCGCTTCGGGGTGTCCCGGTGCCTGCGGGCGGTCAGGACGGGGCAGTGTCAGCGGCCCGCTTGGGCCTCGCCCCTTGTGGCCCTGCCGGGCCGGGGGCAGGAGCTGCAGCAGGGGATCCCCAAAGCGTGCCAGCCCCCTTTGGCACGGCCCCGCCGCCGAGCCCCGCGCGGAGCAGCCGTGTCCCGTCGGGGCAGTCCCGCGTGCGGCGGGCGGCCAAAGCCCCTCCCAGCCGCTGGCCCTCGGCCACCCCCTCACCTGGCGGGGCCCGCCGGGTCAGCCTTGTCCAGCGGCGTGAGCGGGGCCGTGCCCGGCGAGGGCAGCGGGGAGATGGCCGCCAGCCCGGGCAGCCCGCGGCCGCCGCACAGTGACATGGCCCGGGCAGGGAGCGAGCGAGCGAGCGACGATCGAGCTGCGGCAAGAGAGCGGCGCCAGGGGACAGGGGACAGGTGGCAAGAGATGGTAAGGAGTGGGAGGGGAAGAGAGCTAAGAGGTGAGAGGTGCTAAGAAGGGCCCAGAGGCGATAAGATGCGCTAAGTGGCGAAGAGAGGGGACGAGAGGTGCCAGGTGAGCCCCGGGCCGCTCCTGCTGCCAGGAACAGCACGAACAACAACAGCGGCGCCCGCAGCCAATGGCAAAGCGCAGCCGGCACGAGGCGACGGCGGCAGCCAATGAGAGGTGGCGCTGGGCGCGAGGGGACGGCGGCGGCCAATGAGAGCTGCGGAGGGCGCGTGGGGGCGGAGCCTGAGCCGAAGGGGCGGTTGATGGTCGAAAGGGGCGTGGCCAACGAGGAAAGGGGCGTGGCTAACGAGGAAAGGGGCGTGGCCAACGAGGAAAGGGGCGTGGCCAGCCCGGTCCCCGCGCCTGGCCTGGCCGGACCTTGGCACTGCAGGGGACACTCGGTCACCCCTGATGGCCCTCGAGTGTCACCTGCAGGGTAATAAAGTTATGACCTAACAGCACCCTGAGAACCAGGCCATGGCACTGAGTGCCACGTCCACTGTCGAGAAAGCAGGGTTGAAATCCTGCAGGTTGGGTTTTTATGGGTGGAGTTTCTGGTTTCTAATGGCACTTGTGAACAGCCTGCTTTGTTCACCTGCTGAAAACTTTTCTTTCTGTACCGGACTTCAAAGAAACCAAATCAGCTGGTTGTCACTTTTACTTAAGGGCACTTGATTTCTTTGCTCTTCAAACGTGCCCTCGACATGGAGTCCCTGGTGTTGATGTCCTCGGTGGTTCCAACCTGCCTCACTTTCCTCATGGATGTGCCAAAGCAGATGGAACTTTAGCGGAGCTAAAGACTGGGGGCAAAAAGAATCATAACCTAGAACTAATCCCAAAGGTGTTCGACTGGGCCTCCCTTTTCTCCCACCTGGAGATCAAAGCCGGCCAGGGAGTCCAAACCCACTTTGTGGGTGTTGGGAAGGCGCCCCGTTCCTTTGTGGAGGGCCAAGAGCTCTGACAGGAGCCTGCAGAAAGCACCACTTCCTCCTGCTCACAGTGAATTTCCGTGTATTTTTCTAGATACCTGTACTTCTATAGAAATCAGGAATTCTGAGAAAGCTGGGTGTCACGCCCGTGACCTTTGATGCTATTCAAGCACTGCCGACTGCTGCCCTGAAACATTTGAAGAGCTGCAAGGGGATTATTTGACAAAGAATAAAATTGCGGGTGATTTTAGGAAAGGTCTTTGTTTTTGCCATTTTGTGCTGATGCCTTTTCCACTCTTAAAATCAAGAGTCATACATGGTTAGAAGGGGAAAAGGGATTTTACCTTGGTGTTCGTTTTTAAGGATTCTTAGGTGTACACGTCCAGGTCATATGCATCGAGATGCACCCCGCCGAGACTCTCTGTGTCCCCCTCTCCCCCAACATTGGGTATAACATTATAGGTTTTACTAATTAGCATAACTATCAAAGATTCCCCAATGAGAGGCTCAAGTGAGCCCCCCTCCCCAAGGAACCTTCCCCTGTTTGGTTCTATCTTGCTTTACAGAATGTGTTCTGGAGAGGACCTTGGGCTCTGGGGCACACTGATCCCTAGCTACGAAGCTTCTAAAATGTTTAGTCTCTTAGCTTGACAAGCAAGTCCAAGACTGTGGGGAAAAAGCACTAGGAATAGAGAAGTTGTAAAAGGGTATAACGGGTATAAAAGAAAAGGCAAAAATCTTCATGGCATCAGTGCAGTCCTCTGTTTTGCTCTTGTGACTTCTCATTGGCGTTGCTGTTTTCTGCTTGAGCTACTCAGCTGTGTGGCCTTCCTGGCACCCCAAAGTCCTCTGATTACTCACCCCCCCCCAAGGTCTTCTTCAGTAGAGGACACGCCTCTTTGCCCGTGTGTGTGCCAGTGCTCCTTGTCAGACTTTCAAACCAGGATTGTCCGTGAGGCAGGAGCTGATCCAGGAGCCCATTGGCAGTTTGGGATGGAGCAGGATGTGGATATGGGGCCAAGGAGGTGCAGGCGGGAGCCAGGGCAATTTTGGCCAGAGATGGATTCTCTGGTGGGGCACAAAGCAAAGCAAAGGCCAGGCCCAACACCCATAACCAGGCCCCTGTCACCTGGCTGGGGAAGGGAGGGCATGGAGAAGCCCCCCTGGGGCATCCAGGAGTGACTTCAGCTCATCAGGAACACAGGGAAGTGGAGGGGAGGATGGGTGCCCCAAGGGTGACTGAAGCACTTGGCACTGGGAGGCCACTTGCCCGAGAGAGAATGGGGGACCCTGGTGTTAAGGACACCCACCCCTTCAAGGTGCCACATCCCTCGGCCTCCCAGCGAGCCCTGTCCCCCAAAAAGGAATTGTGCCAGCCCTGGGGGTGCTGCAAAGGCCAGAAGAGCCCTCTACAAAGAGAGATAACACGGCTTTGGGGCTCCCAGGCAGGGCGGTGAGGTGTTAAAGCCCCGGGGCTCCTGATGAGCCCAGCCCCACTCAAGAGGGCTGTCATTACCGCGGGGGTCCCGTGGAGAGGGGGTGTAATCACTACAGGAGGATCTCAGAATTTGGGGGGTTGATGGTCCTGAGTGTCCTGATGAGCCCTGACCCCCAAAACGGGGCTGCCACAGTTCTGCGAGTCCTACTGAGCCCGGGCTCCCCTCAGCAACGGCTGTGCCAGCCCTGGGGGTGCTGCAAAGTTCAGGAGTCCCCCTAAGAAAAGACAGGATCCTGGCTGTGGGGGTCCCAGGGAGAGGGGTGCCATGTCACCACCCCAAGTGTCCCACGGGTCCTGCCTGCAAGCCCAGCATGCTCAGGAAAGAGGGTCCCGTGGAGGTCCGGGGCCATGCTGCTGCCAGCCCAGCACGCAGGAACAGCAGCCACGGGGCCAACGCTTGCCCACGTGTCCCTGGGGAAGTCACCACGCCCCACAAGGAAGCCAGCACCTCAGCCCTGTCCCCTGCCAGCAGCTGCCCCTGTCCCCAGACCCCCGGCAGAGCCCTCCAGCCCGGCCTGGCCATCCCACCAGCCCCGCATCGGGGGCTCCCACCCCTGCAGCAGCCTGGTGCGGGCAGCGAGAGCTCAGGACACGCCTTTGTTCTCCTGCAATCGGACTTTATTAACAGAGACTGCAGCGAACAATCCTAACAACGGAGACACTCAGAAATATTGATAACAACGAACACAAAACTATTCCTAACCGGAAACAAACACAAAAGTATTTAGAACAACAAACAAACGCAAAAATATTTATAACAACAAACAAACACAAAATATTTCGAACAACGAACAAAAAAATATTTGCAACAACGAACAAACACAAAAATATTTGCAACGAACAAACGCAAAACCGCTCTGAACAAAAACTACCACCCCAAAGCCATCGCAGCAAACCCGAGCGAGCAGGCGAGGCGCATCCGCAGCCAAGGGAAGCCTTCCTCCGTTCCCAGCTCCAGCGCTGCCCCGACGCGGCTGAGAGACCCCCGGGCGCTCACAGGTCCCGCCCGCGGCTGAAGAGCGCCCGCCGGCCGCGCTCGCGGAGCCGCCTCTGCCCGCGGAACTTGCGCAGCTCCTCCTTGAACGCGGAGTGCAGCATGGGCCGATAGTCCCGGGGCTCGCAGT
This sequence comes from Aphelocoma coerulescens, assembly GCF_041296385.1. Taxonomy (NCBI): domain Eukaryota; kingdom Metazoa; phylum Chordata; class Aves; order Passeriformes; family Corvidae; genus Aphelocoma; species Aphelocoma coerulescens. Next base: position 41,779 of record NW_027183659.1, on the reverse strand, counting down.
GGCTCTGCAAGCCACGGACGGCTCCGTCAGCCCCCGCAGCACAGCAGCCGCCGGCCCTGCAGATCCCCGCCCGTGGCGGCGAGGATGCTCAGAGCCACAGCTGCCCCTCGCCACCGCCGTGTGCCCCCGCCACTTCTTCCCTCTCGGCGCCGACCGCCTGCCACCGAGGGGACACGGGGACGGCACTCACCGGGAACTGGAGGAAGAACTCCCGGTAGCCGCCCTTCAGCACGTACAGCTCGGGGTAGTGCAGCTGGGGGTACTCGTGGCAGCGGCGATCCCTCTCCCGCAGGAACTTGCACCTGTGCCACGGACAAAACGCGCGGCATCACCCCCGTGCCGGGATCCGCGGCTGGCAGAGCCCAGCGGGCCCCCCGGGCCATCACTCACATTTTGGGCCCCCGCTCAACAGAGAACTCGCAGTGGAAGATGACGATCACCCTCCTGCTGGAGTCCAGGGGCACGATGGGCTGCTCCAGCAGCGATTCCTCCACGTCCCGCTGCAGCGGCAGGTTGACAGCGCCCTGGCGAGGCAGAGAAGGCGCCTTTTCCCCCTCCGTGTCCCATTGCATTTTGTGCAGCGACTCAAGGACGCTGCCCCCAAGCCTCCCCCAGCAGCACCGTCACCCGCGGTCCTGGGACACCGTCACCCTCCTCCTTGCAGCTGCGAACCAGCCCTTCAGGGGGTGGCTCGGCACTGCCCAGGGGCTGCTCCACCCCACCGGGCGGCTCAGTGCCCTCCGGGGGGGCTGCTCGAGCCCTCGCCGTGGGCTCAGCACCTCCGAGGGTGCTTCGGACCCCGCCCTTCCTCCCGGCCCCAGGGCCACGAGGGGCTTCTGACCTTGACGTGGCCCCCCTCGTACTCGTAGGGATAGCGGCAGTCCACGACGAGGCTGCTCTCGATGCTGCTGCTGAAGTGCCCCGCCAGCACCGCCGCCAGCTGCGGGGGGAGCGCGTCACCAAAGGGGGGGACAGCCGGGGGACAGGGCGAGAGCAGGCAGGCAGCCCCTCGGGGGGGCCGGGGAGGGGCTGCAGCCCCCTTACCGTCTCAGGGGAGATGTACTTCAGGCCCGGCTCCTTGCCCTCCACCGTCGGCAGGAGGTGAGGCTGCAACAGACAGGCTCTGGGCTCAGCCCCATTCCAAGGACACCTCCCAGGCCTGCAACCTGTCGCCCCAGCCCACAAGCCCCCGAGCGGCCAGCTGTGCCCCCGCGGGAGGGCAAGGGCCACATAGACGGGGCTGTGCCACACGGCTGGAGCAGAGGAGCGGCCATGGGGCTCTTCATGCACCGCAGCGATGCTGCAGGCTGGCAAGTCACGGCCCCAAGGCCCCGTGGCCCCAGGCATGGGCCACCAGCTCGCTTTGGGCTCTCACAGCGCTGCGGGGCTCCAGCCATGCTCCCCGTTCCGAATGATGGGGGCACCCCCTCACCTGCCCCATCCTCGTGGCCCTACCTTGGAGAAATCCCCGATGAGCTCCTGGTCATCGTTGGCCAGCAGGTTCTCGAGCTCCTCACGCCGGGCGGAGCGGGAAGGCTCCAGCCACGCTCCCTGCCGAGGCACCAGCCAGAGACACCCCCAAATGTCAGCAGCGGCTCTGCCAGAGCCGGGCCGGGGCCCAGGCCCGCCAGGGACACGCTGGCTCTCAGCCCACACCTTCCCCAGCACCCACCGGCTCCAGCGACGCCTCCTGGCCAGGGCTGCCGGCCACCCTCCTCTGCCGCTTGGCCTCCACAGGGCTGTCGCTGTCCGAGGGCTGTCCCCGCTTCAGGACGGGCCTGGCGACACTGCCCGGCTCCGAGGGCGAGCGGGACAGCTGCCGGCACTGGCTGCGCTTCCCCGGCCGCTGTGGGGAGAGCCCGCGCTGCTGCCTGGCGCTCTGGCAAGCCCCAGCACCAGCAGGGCAGCGGCCGAGGCTCCCGCTCCCCGTGACCAAGACAAGCCCACAGTCTCTGGGCTGCTGCTGCTCACCAAGCAGCGGCCCCAGACGCCCCAGTGGAGACCCCAAGAGGGGATTGTGGGGCTCTGTCCACTTCCCAAAGGCTCCCACGTACCAGCTTTGCCTCCTCCTTGCTCATCACCGGCGTGCTCACCACGTTCTCCTTCTCCTGGGGCACGGTGGCATCGCTCTGCCAGGGCAGCAGCTGGGGAGACTTGGGGCACAGGCAGAGGAGATCGTGAAATGGGCACAAGTCCTGCCAGCTGCTTCCCAGCCGCAGGCAGGCACGGATCCCATAGGCGAGCTCCATCCACCACCTGCCGGTGCCTTCCAGCTTTGGAGACGCACGGGCTGTCCCCGTGACCCCCCGGCCCGGCCATCTCCCACCTCCGCAGCTCTCCAGGCCACGCGGGCAGCTCGGAGCGGCAGCTCCCACGCGTGCAGCCCCGGCATCACCCATCGCTGCTGCCCTCCCGAGCCCTCCAGCCTCTCTCACCAGCAGCTCTGATGCGGCCCAGGGGCTCTCGGCAAGGGGCTCCCTCCTGGCGGCCCCATGGCTCCGCTGGCCCGGCCTCGGCAGCTTCTTGGCCACAAAGCCCTCCTGCAGCGGGGGGGACACGGCGTCAGCACCCCTCTGTCCCCTCCCTGCCCCCCAGCTCTCGCTGCCCCCCTCACCTCATCCTCGGGCTCCCTGCGGCGCCGCCGCGCTCTGTCCCTGCGCTCCTGCAGCTGCGAGATGTCCTTCAGGACGCGGCTGCCGTCCCGCTGCCACGCCTGTGGGACAGCCAGCGGTGAGAGGTGCGCACCAGCCCTGCCCCCTCTCCTGCCTCCATCCTCCTCGTCCCGGCTCGCCCAGGGACTCGGCAGGATCCTGCCTCGCTCTGCTCAGCCCTGCGCAGCCTCCAGCACTCACCGGCAACGCGTGCATCCTCTGCCGAAGGAGCTTCCTGCTGCAAGAGCCGGCAGAGGAAAGGGTCAAATGACAGCAGGTGGCCTGGGCCGCTGAGTCCCACCCCTCTGCCATTGCCACCTCTGTCCCCCACGTGCTCAGGGCGGGGTGAGACGCCCTCCCCCCCCACCCGGGGCTGTCACAGCTCCCCAAAGGGACCTGGGGCAAAACCACCTCCAGGCACTGAGGAAACACCAACGGCCTGAGCGGGACCCCAGCAGGGGGAACGGGGACAGCCTGGCTTTTGGCTGTGGGACAGGGACAGCCTGGGCACGGGGACAGCCCGGCATTCATGTCCTGCGGCAGGGACAGAGCCCCTGCACTTACTCTTTGAGCGCTCTCCCGAACGCCGGCATCGTTCTCTGGGAGCTGTGGGGAGAGCAGAGATGGGGTCAGTGGCGGTGGCATCCACGTCGCCGCCCAAGCAGGCCAGCTTGCCACCGCCCAGGCACAGCCTGGGGCTCACAGCTGGCTGCACAGCCGCCAGCGAGGCTGAGAGCGGGCCCTGCTGCGCGGGGGAGGGACAGGGGGTGTCCCCGGGAGGACACGGGCATGGGGCCGCTCACTCTTCCTGCGCGGCCGCGGGCTTCTGCTGCGTGGGGAAGTCCGGCTCCAGTCCTGCGGGAACAAGGCACTGGGCTAGTAGCCCCGCTGCGGGGATCGGCCTCCTGCCCCCAGCCCGGGGCCCCGGGCACTTCGGGGCCGGGCACGGAGTCCCCCAGCAGGCGGGTGCCAACGGCCCTGCGAGCACCGCTGCCCATGGAATGTCGCGTGTCCCCCGGAGCAGGCTGTCACCGCAGCGCTTCCCGGCTGCGCCCCGGCCAGCGCAGCTCTAGGCTCCCGCCCATCCCTCCCCACCAGCTGCCCCGCCTCGAGCCCCTCGCCAGCCCCTCGGCCAAGCCCTCCCGCCACAGCCCTGTCCCCTTAGGCTAACACCCTCTGCAGGAGCCCAGGCCCGGGCAGCGCCCGGGGACGGAGCAGCCGCATCCCTCACCTGCATCCGGGGGCTGGCAAGAGAGCGAGTGGCGGCCACAGTCCGAGGCCAGCGGCTGCGGGGACGGCGTGTGCCACAGCCGCGGCAGGGGCAGCCCCCCGTGGCCCCGCTTCGGGGTGTCCCGGTGCCTGCGGGCGGTCAGGACGGGGCAGTGTCAGCGGCCCGCTTGGGCCTCGCCCCTTGTGGCCCTGCCGGGCCGGGGGCAGGAGCTGCAGCAGGGGATCCCCAAAGCGTGCCAGCCCCCTTTGGCACGGCCCCGCCGCCGAGCCCCGCGCGGAGCAGCCGTGTCCCGTCGGGGCAGTCCCGCGTGCGGCGGGCGGCCAAAGCCCCTCCCAGCCGCTGGCCCTCGGCCACCCCCTCACCTGGCGGGGCCCGCCGGGTCAGCCTTGTCCAGCGGCGTGAGCGGGGCCGTGCCCGGCGAGGGCAGCGGGGAGATGGCCGCCAGCCCGGGCAGCCCGCGGCCGCCGCACAGTGACATGGCCCGGGCAGGGAGCGAGCGAGCGAGCGACGATCGAGCTGCGGCAAGAGAGCGGCGCCAGGGGACAGGGGACAGGTGGCAAGAGATGGTAAGGAGTGGGAGGGGAAGAGAGCTAAGAGGTGAGAGGTGCTAAGAAGGGCCCAGAGGCGATAAGATGCGCTAAGTGGCGAAGAGAGGGGACGAGAGGTGCCAGGTGAGCCCCGGGCCGCTCCTGCTGCCAGGAACAGCACGAACAACAACAGCGGCGCCCGCAGCCAATGGCAAAGCGCAGCCGGCACGAGGCGACGGCGGCAGCCAATGAGAGGTGGCGCTGGGCGCGAGGGGACGGCGGCGGCCAATGAGAGCTGCGGAGGGCGCGTGGGGGCGGAGCCTGAGCCGAAGGGGCGGTTGATGGTCGAAAGGGGCGTGGCCAACGAGGAAAGGGGCGTGGCCAACGAGGAAAGGGGCGTGGCCAGCCCGGTCCCCGCGCCTGGCCTGGCCGGACCTTGGCACTGCAGGGGACACTCGGTCACCCCTGATGGCCCTCGAGTGTCACCTGCAGGGTAATAAAGTTATGACCTAACAGCACCCTGAGAACCAGGCCATGGCACTGAGTGCCACGTCCACTGTCGAGAAAGCAGGGTTGAAATCCTGCAGGTTGGGTTTTTATGGGTGGAGTTTCTGGTTTCTAATGGCACTTGTGAACAGCCTGCTTTGTTCACCTGCTGAAAACTTTTCTTTCTGTACCGGACTTCAAAGAAACCAAATCAGCTGGTTGTCACTTTTACTTAAGGGCACTTGATTTCTTTGCTCTTCAAACGTGCCCTCGACATGGAGTCCCTGGTGTTGATGTCCTCGGTGGTTCCAACCTGCCTCACTTTCCTCATGGATGTGCCAAAGCAGATGGAACTTTAGCGGAGCTAAAGACTGGGGGCAAAAAGAATCATAACCTAGAACTAATCCCAAAGGTGTTCGACTGGGCCTCCCTTTTCTCCCACCTGGAGATCAAAGCCGGCCAGGGAGTCCAAACCCACTTTGTGGGTGTTGGGAAGGCGCCCCGTTCCTTTGTGGAGGGCCAAGAGCTCTGACAGGAGCCTGCAGAAAGCACCACTTCCTCCTGCTCACGGTGAATTTCCGTGTATTTTTCTAGATACCTGTACTTCTATAGAAATCAGGAATTCTGAGAAAGCTGGGTGTCACGCCCGTGACCTTTGATGCTATTCAAGCACTGCCGACTGCTGCCCTGAAACATTTGAAGAGCTGCAAGGGGATTATTTGACAAAGAATAAAATTGCGGGTGATTTTAGGAAAGGTCTTTGTTTTTGCCATTTTGTGCTGATGCCTTTTCCACTCTTAAAATCAAGAGTCATACATGGTTAGAAGGGGAAAAGGGATTTTACCTTGGTGTTCGTTTTTAAGGATTCTTAGGTGTACACGTCCAGGTCATATGCATCGAGATGCACCCCGCCGAGACTCTCTGTGTCCCCCTCTCCCCCAACATTGGGTATAACATTATAGGTTTTACTAATTAGCATAACTATCAAAGATTCCCCAATGAGAGGCTCAAGTGAGCCCCCCTCCCCAAGGAACCTTCCCCTGTTTGGTTCTATCTTGCTTTACAGAATGTGTTCTGGAGAGGACCTTGGGCTCTGGGGCACACTGATCCCTAGCTACGAAGCTTCTAAAATGTTTAGTCTCTTAGCTTGACAAGCAAGTCCAAGACTGTGGGGAAAAAGCACTAGGAACAGAGAAGTTGTAAAAGGGTATAACGGGTATAAAAGAAAAGGCAAAAATCTTCATGGCATCAGTGCAGTCCTCTGTTTTGCTCTTGTGACTTCTCATTGGCGTTGCTGTTTTCTGCTTGAGCTACTCAGCTGTGTGGCCTTCCTGGCACCCCAAAGTCCTCTGATTACTCACCCCCCCCCAAGGTCTTCTTCAGTAGAGGACACGCCTCTTTGCCCGTGTGTGTGCCAGTGCTCCTTGTCAGACTTTCAAACCAGGATTGTCCGTGAGGCAGGAGCTGATCCAGGAGCCCATTGGCAGTTTGGGATGGAGCAGGATGTGGATATGGGGCCAAGGAGGTGCAGGCGGGAGCCAGGGCAATTTTGGCCAGAGATGGATTCTCTGGTGGGGCACAAAGCAAAGCAAAGGCCAGGCCCAACACCCATAACCAGGCCCCTGTCACCTGGCTGGGGAAGGGAGGGCATGGAGAAGCCCCCCTGGGGCATCCAGGAGTGACTTCAGCTCATCAGGAACACAGGGAAGTGGAGGGGAGGATGGGTGCCCCAAGGGTGACTGAAGCACTTGGCACTGGGAGGCCACTTGCCCGAGAGAGAATGGGGGACCCTGGTGTTAAGGACACCCACCCCTTCAAGGTGCCACATCCCTCGGCCTCCCAGCGAGCCCTGTCCCCCAAAAAGGAATTGTGCCAGCCCTGGGGGTGCTGCAAAGGCCAGAAGAGCCCTCTACAAAGAGAGATAACACGGCTTTGGGGCTCCCAGGCAGGGCGGTGAGGTGTTAAAGCCCCGGGGCTCCTGATGAGCCCAGCCCCACTCAAGAGGGCTGTCATTACCGCGGGGGTCCCGTGGAGAGGGGGTGTAATCACTACAGGAGGATCTCAGAATTTGGGGGGTTGATGGTCCTGAGTGTCCTGATGAGCCCTGACCCCCAAAACGGGGCTGCCACAGTTCTGCGAGTCCTACTGAGCCCGGGCTCCCCTCAGCAACGGCTGTGCCAGCCCTGGGGGTGCTGCAAAGTTCAGGAGTCCCCCTAAGAAAAGACAGGATCCTGGCTGTGGGGGTCCCAGGGAGAGGGGTGCCATGTCACCACCCCAAGTGTCCCACGGGTCCTGCCTGCAAGCCCAGCATGCTCAGGAAAGAGGGTCCCGTGGAGGTCCGGGGCCATGCTGCTGCCAGCCCAGCACGCAGGAACAGCAGCCACGGGGCCAACGCTTGCCCACGTGTCCCTGGGGAAGTCACCACGCCCCACAAGGAAGCCAGCACCTCAGCCCTGTCCCCTGCCAGCAGCTGCCCCTGTCCCCAGACCCCCGGCAGAGCCCTCCAGCCCGGCCTGGCCATCCCACCAGCCCCGCATCGGGGGCTCCCACCCCTGCAGCAGCCTGGTGCGGGCAGCGAGAGCTCAGGACACGCCTTTGTTCTCCTGCAATCGGACTTTATTAACAGAGACTGCAGCGAACAATCCTAACAACGGAGACACTCAGAAATATTGATAACAACGAACACAAAACTATTCCTAACCGGAAACAAACACAAAAGTATTTAGAACAACAAACAAACGCAAAAATATTTATAACAACAAACAAACACAAAATATTTCGAACAACGAACAAAAAAATATTTGCAACAACGAACAAACACAAAAATATTTGCAACGAACAAACGCAAAACCGCTCTGAACAAAAACTACCACCCCAAAGCCATCGCAGCAAACCCGAGCGAGCAGGCGAGGCGCATCCGCAGCCAAGGGAAGCCTTCCTCCGTTCCCAGCTCCAGCGCTGCCCCGACGCGGCTGAGAGACCCCCGGGCGCTCACAGGTCCCGCCCGCGGCTGAAGAGCGCCCGCCGGCCGCGCTCGCGGAGCCGCCTCTGCCCGCGGAACTTGCGCAGCTCCTCCTTGAACGCGGAGTGCAGCATGGGCCGATAGTCCCGGGGCTCGCAGTGGCTCTGCAAGCCACGGACGGCTCCGTCAGCCCCCGCAGCACAGCAGCCGCCGGCCCTGCAGATCCCCGCCCGTGGCGGCGAGGATGCTCAGAGCCACAGCTGCCCCTCGCCACCGCCGTGTGCCCCCGCCACTTCTTCCCTCTCGGCGCCGACCGCCTGCCACCGAGGGGACACGGGGACGGCACTCACCGGGAACTGGAGGAAGAACTCCCGGTAGCCGCCCTTCAGCACGTACAGCTCGGGGTAGTGCAGCTGGGGGTACTCGTGGCAGCGGCGATCCCTCTCCCGCAGGAACTTGCACCTGTGCCACGGACAAAACGCGCGGCATCACCCCCGTGCCGGGATCCGCGGCTGGCAGAGCCCAGCGGGCCCCCCGGGCCATCACTCACATTTTGGGCCCCCGCTCAACAGAGAACTCGCAGTGGAAGATGACGATCACCCTCCTGCTGGAGTCCAGGGGCACGATGGGCTGCTCCAGCAGCGATTCCTCCACGTCCCGCTGCAGCGGCAGGTTGACAGCGCCCTGGCGAGGCAGAGAAGGCGCCTTTTCCCCCTCCGTGTCCCATTGCATTTTGTGCAGCGACTCAAGGACGCTGCCCCCAAGCCTCCCCCAGCAGCACCGTCACCCGCGGTCCTGGGACACCGTCACCCTCCTCCTTGCAGCTGCGAACCAGCCCTTCAGGGGGTGGCTCGGCACTGCCCAGGGGCTGCTCCACCCCACCGGGCGGCTCAGTGCCCTCCGGGGGGGCTGCTCGAGCCCTCGCCGTGGGCTCAGCACCTCCGAGGGTGCTTCGGACCCCGCCCTTCCTCCCGGCCCCAGGGCCACGAGGGGCTTCTGACCTTGACGTGGCCCCCCTCGTACTCGTAGGGATAGCGGCAGTCCACGACGAGGCTGCTCTCGATGCTGCTGCTGAAGTGCCCCGCCAGCACCGCCGCCAGCTGCGGGGGGAGCGCGTCACCAAAGGGGGGGACAGCCGGGGGACAGGGCGAGAGCAGGCAGGCAGCCCCTCGGGGGGGCCGGGGAGGGGCTGCAGCCCCCTTACCGTCTCAGGGGAGATGTACTTCAGGCCCGGCTCCTTGCCCTCCACCGTCGGCAGGAGGTGAGGCTGCAACAGACAGGCTCTGGGCTCAGCCCCATTCCAAGGACACCTCCCAGGCCTGCAACCTGTCGCCCCAGCCCACAAGCCCCCGAGCGGCCAGCTGTGCCCCCGCGGGAGGGCAAGGGCCACATAGACGGGGCTGTGCCACACGGCTGGAGCAGAGGAGCGGCCATGGGGCTCTTCATGCACCGCAGCGATGCTGCAGGCTGGCAAGTCACGGCCCCAAGGCCCCGTGGCCCCAGGCATGGGCCACCAGCTCGCTTTGGGCTCTCACAGCGCTGCGGGGCTCCAGCCATGCTCCCCGTTCCGAATGATGGGGGCACCCCCTCACCTGCCCCATCCTCGTGGCCCTACCTTGGAGAAATCCCCGATGAGCTCCTGGTCATCGTTGGCCAGCAGGTTCTCGAGCTCCTCACGCCGGGCGGAGCGGGAAGGCTCCAGCCACGCTCCCTGCCGAGGCACCAGCCAGAGACACCCCCAAATGTCAGCAGCGGCTCTGCCAGAGCCGGGCCGGGGCCCAGGCCCGCCAGGGACACGCTGGCTCTCAGCCCACACCTTCCCCAGCACCCACCGGCTCCAGCGACGCCTCCTGGCCAGGGCTGCCGGCCACCCTCCTCTGCCGCTTGGCCTCCACAGGGCTGTCGCTGTCCGAGGGCTGTCCCCGCTTCAGGACGGGCCTGGCGACACTGCCCGGCTCCGAGGGCGAGCGGGACAGCTGCCGGCACTGGCTGCGCTTCCCCGGCCGCTGTGGGGAGAGCCCGCGCTGCTGCCTGGCGCTCTGGCAAGCCCCAGCACCAGCAGGGCAGCGGCCGAGGCTCCCGCTCCCCGTGACCAAGACAAGCCCACAGTCTCTGGGCTGCTGCTGCTCACCAAGCAGCGGCCCCAGACGCCCCAGTGGAGACCCCAAGAGGGGATTGTGGGGCTCTGTCCACTTCCCAAAGGCTCCCACGTACCAGCTTTGCCTCCTCCTTGCTCATCACCGGCGTGCTCACCACGTTCTCCTTCTCCTGGGGCACGGTGGCATCGCTCTGCCAGGGCAGCAGCTGGGGAGACTTGGGGCACAGGCAGAGGAGATCGTGAAATGGGCACAAGTCCTGCCAGCTGCTTCCCAGCCGCAGGCAGGCACGGATCCCATAGGCGAGCTCCATCCACCACCTGCCGGTGCCTTCCAGCTTTGGAGACGCACGGGCTGTCCCCGTGACCCCCCGGCCCGGCCATCTCCCACCTCCGCAGCTCTCCAGGCCACGCGGGCAGCTCGGAGCGGCAGCTCCCACGCGTGCAGCCCCGGCATCACCCATCGCTGCTGCCCTCCCGAGCCCTCCAGCCTCTCTCACCAGCAGCTCTGATGCGGCCCAGGGGCTCTCGGCAAGGGGCTCCCTCCTGGCGGCCCCATGGCTCCGCTGGCCCGGCCTCGGCAGCTTCTTGGCCACAAAGCCCTCCTGCAGCGGGGGGGACACGGCGTCAGCACCCCTCTGTCCCCTCCCTGCCCCCCAGCTCTCGCTGCCCCCCTCACCTCATCCTCGGGCTCCCTGCGGCGCCGCCGCGCTCTGTCCCTGCGCTCCTGCAGCTGCGAGATGTCCTTCAGGACGCGGCTGCCGTCCCGCTGCCACGCCTGTGGGACAGCCAGCGGTGAGAGGTGCGCACCAGCCCTGCCCCCTCTCCTGCCTCCATCCTCCTCGTCCCGGCTCGCCCAGGGACTCGGCAGGATCCTGCCTCGCTCTGCTCAGCCCTGCGCAGCCTCCAGCACTCACCGGCAACGCGTGCATCCTCTGCCGAAGGAGCTTCCTGCTGCAAGAGCCGGCAGAGGAAAGGGTCAAATGACAGCAGGTGGCCTGGGCCGCTGAGTCCCACCCCTCTGCCATTGCCACCTCTGTCCCCCACGTGCTCAGGGCGGGGTGAGACGCCCCCCCCCCCCACCCGGGGCTGTCACAGCTCCCCAAAGGGACCTGGGGCAAAACCACCTCCAGGCACTGAGGAAACACCAACGGCCTGAGCGGGACCCCAGCAGGGGGAACGGGGACAGCCTGGCTTTTGGCTGTGGGACAGGGACAGCCTGGGCACGGGGACAGCCCGGCATTCATGTCCTGCGGCAGGGACAGAGCCCCTGCACTTACTCTTTGAGCGCTCTCCCGAACGCCGGCATCGTTCTCTGGGAGCTGTGGGGAGAGCAGAGATGGGGTCAGTGGCGGTGGCATCCACGTCGCCGCCCAAGCAGGCCAGCTTGCCACCGCCCAGGCACAGCCTGGGGCTCACAGCTGGCTGCACAGCCGCCAGCGAGGCTGAGAGCGGGCCCTGCTGCGCGGGGGAGGGACAGGGGGTGTCCCCGGGAGGACACGGGCATGGGGCCGCTCACTCTTCCTGCGCGGCCGCGGGCTTCTGCTGCGTGGGGAAGTCCGGCTCCAGTCCTGCGGGAACAAGGCACTGGGCTAGTAGCCCCGCTGCGGGGATCGGCCTCCTGCCCCCAGCCCGGGGCCCCGGGCACTTCGGGGCCGGGCACGGAGTCCCCCAGCAGGCGGGTGCCAACGGCCCTGCGAGCACCGCTGCCCATGGAATGTCGCGTGTCCCCCGGAGCAGGCTGTCACCGCAGCGCTTCCCGGCTGCGCCCCGGCCAGCGCAGCTCTAGGCTCCCGCCCATCCCTCCCCACCAGCTGCCCCGCCTCGAGCCCCTCGCCAGCCCCTCGGCCAAGCCCTCCCGCCACAGCCCTGTCCCCTTAGGCTAACACCCTCTGCAGGAGCCCAGGCCCGGGCAGCGCCCGGGGACGGAGCAGCCGCATCCCTCACCTGCATCCGGGGGCTGGCAAGAGAGCGAGTGGCGGCCACAGTCCGAGGCCAGCGGCTGCGGGGACGGCGTGTGCCACAGCCGCGGCAGGGGCAGCCCCCCGTGGCCCCGCTTCGGGGTGTCCCGGTGCCTGCGGGCGGTCAGGACGGGGCAGTGTCAGCGGCCCGCTTGGGCCTCGCCCCTTGTGGCCCTGCCGGGCCGGGGGCAGGAGCTGCAGCAGGGGATCCCCAAAGCGTGCCAGCCCCCTTTGGCACGGCCCCGCCGCCGAGCCCCGCGCGGAGCAGCCGTGTCCCGTCGGGGCAGTCCCGCGTGCGGCGGGCGGCCAAAGCCCCTCCCAGCCGCTGGCCCTCGGCCACCCCCTCACCTGGCGGGGCCCGCCGGGTCAGCCTTGTCCAGCGGCGTGAGCGGGGCCGTGCCCGGCGAGGGCAGCGGGGAGATGGCCGCCAGCCCGGGCAGCCCGCGGCCGCCGCACAGTGACATGGCCCGGGCAGGGAGCGAGCGAGCGAGCGACGATCGAGCTGCGGCAAGAGAGCGGCGCCAGGGGACAGGGGACAGGTGGCAAGAGATGGTAAGGAGTGGGAGGGGAAGAGAGCTAAGAGGTGAGAGGTGCTAAGAAGGGCCCAGAGGCGATAAGATGCGCTAAGTGGCGAAGAGAGGGGACGAGAGGTGCCAGGTGAGCCCCGGGCCGCTCCTGCTGCCAGGAACAGCACGAACAACAACAGCGGCGCCCGCAGCCAATGGCAAAGCGCAGCCGGCACGAGGCGACGGCGGCAGCCAATGAGAGGTGGCGCTGGGCGCGAGGGGACGGCGGCGGCCAATGAGAGCTGCGGAGGGCGCGTGGGGGCGGAGCCTGAGCCGAAGGGGCGGTTGATGGTCGAAAGGGGCGTGGCCAACGAGGAAAGGGGCGTGGCCAACGAGGAAAGGGGCGTGGCCAGCCCGGTCCCCGCGCCTGGCCTGGCCGGACCTTGGCACTGCAGGGGACACTCGGTCACCCCTGATGGCCCTCGAGTGTCACCTGCAGGGTAATAAAGTTATGACCTAACAGCACCCTGAGAACCAGGCCATGGCACTGAGTGCCACGTCCACTGTCGAGAAAGCAGGGTTGAAATCCTGCAGGTTGGGTTTTTATGGGTGGAGTTTCTGGTTTCTAATGGCACTTGTGAACAGCCTGCTTTGTTCACCTGCTGAAAACTTTTCTTTCTGTACCGGACTTCAAAGAAACCAAACCAGCTGGTTGTCACTTTTACTTAAGGGCACTTGATTTCTTTGCTCTTCAAACGTGCCCTCGACATGGAGTCCCTGGTGTTGATGTCCTCGGTGGTTCCAACCTGCCTCACTTTCCTCATGGATGTGCCAAAGCAGATGGAACTTTAGCGGAGCTAAAGACTGGGGGCAAAAAGAATCATAACCTAGAACTAATCCCAAAGGTGTTCGACTGGGCCTCCCTTTTCTCCCACCTGGAGATCAAAGCCGGCCAGGGAGTCCAAACCCACTTTGTGGGTGTTGGGAAGGCGCCCCGTTCCTTTGTGGAGGGCCAAGAGCTCTGACAGGAGCCTGCAGAAAGCACCACTTCCTCCTGCTCACGGTGAATTTCCGTGTATTTTTCTAGATACCTGTACTTCTATAGAAATCAGGAATTCTGAGAAAGCTGGGTGTCACGCCCGTGACCTTTGATGCTATTCAAGCACTGCCGACTGCTGCCCTGAAACATTTGAAGAGCTGCAAGGGGATTATTTGACAAAGAATAAAATTGCGGGTGATTTTAGGAAAGGTCTTTGTTTTTGCCATTTTGTGCTGATGCCTTTTCCACTCTTAAAATCAAGAGTCATACATGGTTAGAAGGGGAAAAGGGATTTTACCTTGGTGTTCGTTTTTAAGGATTCTTAGGTGTACACGTCCAGGTCATATGCATCGAGATGCACCCCGCCGAGACTCTCTGTGTCCCCCTCTCCCCCAACATTGGGTATAACATTATAGGTTTTACTAATTAGCATAACTATCAAAGATTCCCCAATGAGAGGCTCAAGTGAGCCCCCCTCCCCAAGGAACCTTCCCCTGTTTGGTTCTATCTTGCTTTACAGAATGTGTTCTGGAGAGGACCTTGGGCTCTGGGGCACACTGATCCCTAGCTACGAAGCTTCTAAAATGTTTAGTCTCTTAGCTTGACAAGCAAGTCCAAGACTGTGGGGAAAAAGCACTAGGAACAGAGAAGTTGTAAAAGGGTATAACGGGTATAAAAGAAAAGGCAAAAATCTTCATGGCATCAGTGCAGTCCTCTGTTTTGCTCTTGTGACTTCTCATTGGCGTTGCTGTTTTCTGCTTGAGCTACTCAGCTGTGTGGCCTTCCTGGCACCCCAAAGTCCTCTGATTACTCACCGCCCCCCAAGGTCTTCTTCAGTAGAGGACACGCCTCTTTGCCCGTGTGTGTGCCAGTGCTCCTTGTCAGACTTTCAAACCAGGATTGTCCGTGAGGCAGGAGCTGATCCAGGAGCCCATTGGCAGTTTGGGATGGAGCAGGATGTGGATATGGGGCCAAGGAGGTGCAGGCGGGAGCCAGGGCAATTTTGGCCAGAGATGGATTCTCTGGTGGGGCACAAAGCAAAGCAAAGGCCAGGCCCAACACCCATAACCAGGCCCCTGTCACCTGGCTGGGGAAGGGAGGGCATGGAGAAGCCCCCCTGGGGCATCCAGGAGTGACTTCAGCTCATCAGGAACACAGGGAAGTGGAGGGGAGGATGGGTGCCCCAAGGGTGACTGAAGCACTTGGCACTGGGAGGCCACTTGCCCGAGAGAGAATGGGGGACCCTGGTGTTAAGGACACCCACCCCTTCAAGGTGCCACATCCCTCGGCCTCCCAGCGAGCCCTGTCCCCCAAAAAGGAATTGTGCCAGCCCTGGGGGTGCTGCAAAGGCCAGAAGAGCCCTCTACAAAGAGAGATAACACGGCTTTGGGGCTCCCAGGCAGGGCGGTGAGGTGTTAAAGCCCCGGGGCTCCTGATGAGCCCAGCCCCACTCAAGAGGGCTGTCATTACCGCGGGGGTCCCGTGGAGAGGGGGTGTAATCACTACAGGAGGATCTCAGAATTTGGGGGGTTGATGGTCCTGAGTGTCCTGATGAGCCCTGACCCCCAAAACGGGGCTGCCACAGTTCTGCGAGTCCTACTGAGCCCGGGCTCCCCTCAGCAACGGCTGTGCCAGCCCTGGGGGTGCTGCAAAGTTCAGGAGTCCCCCTAAGAAAAGACAGGATCCTGGCTGTGGGGGTCCCAGGGAGAGGGGTGCCATGTCACCACCCCAAGTGTCCCACGGGTCCTGCCTGCAAGCCCAGCATGCTCAGGAAAGAGGGTCCCGTGGAGGTCCGGGGCCATGCTGCTGCCAGCCCAGCACGCAGGAACAGCAGCCACGGGGCCAACGCTTGCCCACGTGTCCCTGGGGAAGTCACCACGCCCCACAAGGAAGCCAGCACCTCAGCCCTGTCCCCTGCCAGCAGCTGCCCCTGTCCCCAGACCCCCGGCAGAGCCCTCCAGCCCGGCCTGGCCATCCCACCAGCCCCGCATCGGGGGCTCCCACCCCTGCAGCAGCCTGGTGCGGGCAGCGAGAGCTCAGGACACGCCTTTGTTCTCCTGCAATCGGACTTTATTAACAGAGACTGCAGCGAACAATCCTAACAACGGAGACACTCAGAAATATTGATAACAACGAACACAAAACTATTCCTAACCGGAAACAAACACAAAAGTATTTAGAACAACAAACAAACGCAAAAATATTTATAACAACAAACAAACACAAAATATTTCGAACAACGAACAAAAAAATATTTGCAACAACGAACAAACACAAAAATATTTGCAACGAACAAACGCAAAACCGCTCTGAACAAAAACTACCACCCCAAAGCCATCGCAGCAAACCCGAGCGAGCAGGCGAGGCGCATCCGCAGCCAAGGGAAGCCTTCCTCCGTTCCCAGCTCCAGCGCTGCCCCGACGCGGCTGAGAGACCCCCGGGCGCTCACAGGTCCCGCCCGCGGCTGAAGAGCGCCCGCCGGCCGCGCTCGCGGAGCCGCCTCTGCCCGCGGAACTTGCGCAGCTCCTCCTTGAACGCGGAGTGCAGCATGGGCCGATAGTCCCGGGGCTCGCAGTGGCTCTGCAAGCCACGGACGGCTCCGTCAGCCCCCGCAGCACAGCAGCCGCCGGCCCTGCAGATCCCCGCCCGTGGCGGCGAGGATGCTCAGAGCCACAGCTGCCCCTCGCCACCGCCGTGTGCCCCCGCCACTTCTTCCCTCTCGGCGCCGACCGCCTGCCACCGAGGGGACACGGGGACGGCACTCACCGGGAACTGGAGGAAGAACTCCCGGTAGCCGCCCTTCAGCACGTACAGCTCGGGGTAGTGCAGCTGGGGGTACTCGTGGCAGCGGCGATCCCTCTCCCGCAGGAACTTGCACCTGTGCCACGGACAAAACGCGCGGCATCACCCCCGTGCCGGGATCCGCGGCTGGCAGAGCCCAGCGGGCCCCCCGGGCCATCACTCACATTTTGGGCCCCCGCTCAACAGAGAACTCGCAGTGGAAGATGACGATCACCCTCCTGCTGGAGTCCAGGGGCACGATGGGCTGCTCCAGCAGCGATTCCTCCACGTCCCGCTGCAGCGGCAGGTTGACAGCGCCCTGGCGAGGCAGAGAAGGCGCCTTTTCCCCCTCCGTGTCCCATTGCATTTTGTGCAGCGACTCAAGGACGCTGCCCCCAAGCCTCCCCCAGCAGCACCGTCACCCGCGGTCCTGGGACACCGTCACCCTCCTCCTTGCAGCTGCGAACCAGCCCTTCAGGGGGTGGCTCGGCACTGCCCAGGGGCTGCTCCACCCCACCGGGCGGCTCAGTGCCCTCCGGGGGGGCTGCTCGAGCCCTCGCCGTGGGCTCAGCACCTCCGAGGGTTCTTCGGACCCCGCCCTTCCTCCCGGCCCCAGGGCCACGAGGGGCTTCTGACCTTGACGTGGCCCCCCTCGTACTCGTAGGGATAGCGGCAGTCCACGACGAGGCTGCTCTCGATGCTGCTGCTGAAGTGCCCCGCCAGCACCGCCGCCAGCTGCGGGGGGAGCGCGTCACCAAAGGGGGGGACAGCCGGGGGACAGGGCGAGAGCAGGCAGGCAGCCCCTCGGGGGGGCCGGGGAGGGGCTGCAGCCCCCTTACCGTCTCAGGGGAGATGTACTTCAGGCCCGGCTCCTTGCCCTCCACCGTCGGCAGGAGGTGAGGCTGCAACAGACAGGCTCTGGGCTCAGCCCCATTCCAAGGACACCTCCCAGGCCTGCAACCTGTCGCCCCAGCCCACAAGCCCCCGAGCGGCCAGCTGTGCCCCCGCGGGAGGGCAAGGGCCACATAGACGGGGCTGTGCCACACGGCTGGAGCAGAGGAGCGGCCATGGGGCTCTTCATGCACCGCAGCGATGCTGCAGGCTGGCAAGTCACGGCCCCAAGGCCCCGTGGCCCCAGGCATGGGCCACCAGCTCGCTTTGGGCTCTCACAGCGCTGCGGGGCTCCAGCCATGCTCCCCGTTCCGAATGATGGGGGCACCCCCTCACCTGCCCCATCCTCGTGGCCCTACCTTGGAGAAATCCCCGATGAGCTCCTGGTCATCGTTGGCCAGCAGGTTCTCGAGCTCCTCACGCCGGGCGGAGCGGGAAGGCTCCAGCCACGCTCCCTGCCGAGGCACCAGCCAGAGACACCCCCAAATGTCAGCAGCGGCTCTGCCAGAGCCGGGCCGGGGCCCAGGCCCGCCAGGGACACGCTGGCTCTCAGCCCACACCTTCCCCAGCACCCACCGGCTCCAGCGACGCCTCCTGGCCAGGGCTGCCGGCCACCCTCCTCTGCCGCTTGGCCTCCACAGGGCTGTCGCTGTCCGAGGGCTGTCCCCGCTTCAGGACGGGCCTGGCGACACTGCCCGGCTCCGAGGGCGAGCGGGACAGCTGCCGGCACTGGCTGCGCTTCCCCGGACGCTGTGGGGAGAGCCCGCGCTGCTGCCTGGCGCTCTGGCAAGCCCCAGCACCAGCAGGGCAGCGGCCGAGGCTCCCGCTCCCCGTGACCAAGACAAGCCCACAGTCTCTGGGCTGCTGCTGCTCACCAAGCAGCGGCCCCAGACGCCCCAGTGGAGACCCCAAGAGGGGATTGTGGGGCTCTGTCCACTTCCCAAAGGCTCCCACGTACCAGCTTTGCCTCCTCCTTGCTCATCACCGGCGTGCTCACCACGTTCTCCTTCTCCTGGGGCACGGTGGCATCGCTCTGCCAGGGCAGCAGCTGGGGAGACTTGGGGCACAGGCAGAGGAGATCGTGAAATGGGCACAAGTCCTGCCAGCTGCTTCCCAGCCGCAGGCAGGCACGGATCCCATAGGCGAGCTCCATCCACCACCTGCCGGTGCCTTCCAGCTTTGGAGACGCACGGGCTGTCCCCGTGACCCCCCGGCCCGGCCATCTCCCACCTCCGCAGCTCTCCAGGCCACGCGGGCAGCTCGGAGCGGCAGCTCCCACGCGTGCAGCCCCGGCATCAC
This sequence comes from Aphelocoma coerulescens, assembly GCF_041296385.1. Lineage (NCBI taxonomy): Eukaryota > Metazoa > Chordata > Aves > Passeriformes > Corvidae > Aphelocoma > Aphelocoma coerulescens. The sequence goes on along the minus strand of NW_027183659.1, from coordinate 23,350 downwards.
CCATCGCTGCTGCCCTCCCGAGCCCTCCAGCCTCTCTCACCAGCAGCTCTGATGCGGCCCAGGGGCTCTCGGCAAGGGGCTCCCTCCTGGCGGCCCCATGGCTCCGCTGGCCCGGCCTCGGCAGCTTCTTGGCCACAAAGCCCTCCTGCAGCGGGGGGGACACGGCGTCAGCACCCCTCTGTCCCCTCCCTGCCCCCCAGCTCTCGCTGCCCCCCTCACCTCATCCTCGGGCTCCCTGCGGCGCCGCCGCGCTCTGTCCCTGCGCTCCTGCAGCTGCGAGATGTCCTTCAGGACGCGGCTGCCGTCCCGCTGCCACGCCTGTGGGACAGCCAGCGGTGAGAGGTGCGCACCAGCCCTGCCCCCTCTCCTGCCTCCATCCTCCTCGTCCCGGCTCGCCCAGGGACTCGGCAGGATCCTGCCTCGCTCTGCTCAGCCCTGCGCAGCCTCCAGCACTCACCGGCAACGCGTGCATCCTCTGCCGAAGGAGCTTCCTGCTGCAAGAGCCGGCAGAGGAAAGGGTCAAATGACAGCAGGTGGCCTGGGCCGCTGAGTCCCACCCCTCTGCCATTGCCACCTCTGTCCCCCACGTGCTCAGGGCGGGGTGAGACGCCCCCCCCCCCCACCCGGGGCTGTCACAGCTCCCCAAAGGGACCTGGGGCAAAACCACCTCCAGGCACTGAGGAAACACCAACGGCCTGAGCGGGACCCCAGCAGGGGGAACGGGGACAGCCTGGCTTTTGGCTGTGGGACAGGGACAGCCTGGGCACGGGGACAGCCCGGCATTCATGTCCTGCGGCAGGGACAGAGCCCCTGCACTTACTCTTTGAGCGCTCTCCCGAACGCCGGCATCGTTCTCTGGGAGCTGTGGGGAGAGCAGAGATGGGGTCAGTGGCGGTGGCATCCACGTCGCCGCCCAAGCAGGCCAGCTTGCCACCGCCCAGGCACAGCCTGGGGCTCACAGCTGGCTGCACAGCCGCCAGCGAGGCTGAGAGCGGGCCCTGCTGCGCGGGGGAGGGACAGGGGGTGTCCCCGGGAGGACACGGGCATGGGGCCGCTCACTCTTCCTGCGCGGCCGCGGGCTTCTGCTGCGTGGGGAAGTCCGGCTCCAGTCCTGCGGGAACAAGGCACTGGGCTAGTAGCCCCGCTGCGGGGATCGGCCTCCTGCCCCCAGCCCGGGGCCCCGGGCACTTCGGGGCCGGGCACGGAGTCCCCCAGCAGGCGGGTGCCAACGGCCCTGCGAGCACCGCTGCCCATGGAATGTCGCGTGTCCCCCGGAGCAGGCTGTCACCGCAGCGCTTCCCGGCTGCGCCCCGGCCAGCGCAGCTCTAGGCTCCCGCCCATCCCTCCCCACCAGCTGCCCCGCCTCGAGCCCCTCGCCAGCCCCTCGGCCAAGCCCTCCCGCCACAGCCCTGTCCCCTTAGGCTAACACCCTCTGCAGGAGCCCAGGCCCGGGCAGCGCCCGGGGACGGAGCAGCCGCATCCCTCACCTGCATCCGGGGGCTGGCAAGAGAGCGAGTGGCGGCCACAGTCCGAGGCCAGCGGCTGCGGGGACGGCGTGTGCCACAGCCGCGGCAGGGGCAGCCCCCCGTGGCCCCGCTTCGGGGTGTCCCGGTGCCTGCGGGCGGTCAGGACGGGGCAGTGTCAGCGGCCCGCTTGGGCCTCGCCCCTTGTGGCCCTGCCGGGCCGGGGGCAGGAGCTGCAGCAGGGGATCCCCAAAGCGTGCCAGCCCCCTTTGGCACGGCCCCGCCGCCGAGCCCCGCGCGGAGCAGCCGTGTCCCGTCGGGGCAGTCCCGCGTGCGGCGGGCGGCCAAAGCCCCTCCCAGCCGCTGGCCCTCGGCCACCCCCTCACCTGGCGGGGCCCGCCGGGTCAGCCTTGTCCAGCGGCGTGAGCGGGGCCGTGCCCGGCGAGGGCAGCGGGGAGATGGCCGCCAGCCCGGGCAGCCCGCGGCCGCCGCACAGTGACATGGCCCGGGCAGGGAGCGAGCGAGCGAGCGACGATCGAGCTGCGGCAAGAGAGCGGCGCCAGGGGACAGGGGACAGGTGGCAAGAGATGGTAAGGAGTGGGAGGGGAAGAGAGCTAAGAGGTGAGAGGTGCTAAGAAGGGCCCAGAGGCGATAAGATGCGCTAAGTGGCGAAGAGAGGGGACGAGAGGTGCCAGGTGAGCCCCGGGCCGCTCCTGCTGCCAGGAACAGCACGAACAACAACAGCGGCGCCCGCAGCCAATGGCAAAGCGCAGCCGGCACGAGGCGACGGCGGCAGCCAATGAGAGGTGGCGCTGGGCGCGAGGGGACGGCGGCGGCCAATGAGAGCTGCGGAGGGCGCGTGGGGGCGGAGCCTGAGCCGAAGGGGCGGTTGATGGTCGAAAGGGGCGTGGCCAACGAGGAAAGGGGCGTGGCTAACGAGGAAAGGGGCGTGGCCAACGAGGAAAGGGGCGTGGCCAGCCCGGTCCCCGCGCCTGGCCTGGCCGGACCTTGGCACTGCAGGGGACACTCGGTCACCCCTGATGGCCCTCGAGTGTCACCTGCAGGGTAATAAAGTTATGACCTAACAGCACCCTGAGAACCAGGCCATGGCACTGAGTGCCACGTCCACTGTCGAGAAAGCAGGGTTGAAATCCTGCAGGTTGGGTTTTTATGGGTGGAGTTTCTGGTTTCTAATGGCACTTGTGAACAGCCTGCTTTGTTCACCTGCTGAAAACTTTTCTTTCTGTACCGGACTTCAAAGAAACCAAATCAGCTGGTTGTCACTTTTACTTAAGGGCACTTGATTTCTTTGCTCTTCAAACGTGCCCTCGACATGGAGTCCCTGGTGTTGATGTCCTCGGTGGTTCCAACCTGCCTCACTTTCCTCATGGATGTGCCAAAGCAGATGGAACTTTAGCGGAGCTAAAGACTGGGGGCAAAAAGAATCATAACCTAGAACTAATCCCAAAGGTGTTCGACTGGGCCTCCCTTTTCTCCCACCTGGAGATCAAAGCCGGCCAGGGAGTCCAAACCCACTTTGTGGGTGTTGGGAAGGCGCCCCGTTCCTTTGTGGAGGGCCAAGAGCTCTGACAGGAGCCTGCAGAAAGCACCACTTCCTCCTGCTCACGGTGAATTTCCGTGTATTTTTCTAGATACCTGTACTTCTATAGAAATCAGGAATTCTGAGAAAGCTGGGTGTCACGCCCGTGACCTTTGATGCTATTCAAGCACTGCCGACTGCTGCCCTGAAACATTTGAAGAGCTGCAAGGGGATTATTTGACAAAGAATAAAATTGCGGGTGATTTTAGGAAAGGTCTTTGTTTTTGCCATTTTGTGCTGATGCCTTTTCCACTCTTAAAATCAAGAGTCATACATGGTTAGAAGGGGAAAAGGGATTTTACCTTGGTGTTCGTTTTTAAGGATTCTTAGGTGTACACGTCCAGGTCATATGCATCGAGATGCACCCCGCCGAGACTCTCTGTGTCCCCCTCTCCCCCAACATTGGGTATAACATTATAGGTTTTACTAATTAGCATAACTATCAAAGATTCCCCAATGAGAGGCTCAAGTGAGCCCCCCTCCCCAAGGAACCTTCCCCTGTTTGGTTCTATCTTGCTTTACAGAATGTGTTCTGGAGAGGACCTTGGGCTCTGGGGCACACTGATCCCTAGCTACGAAGCTTCTAAAATGTTTAGTCTCTTAGCTTGACAAGCAAGTCCAAGACTGTGGGGAAAAAGCACTAGGAACAGAGAAGTTGTAAAAGGGTATAACGGGTATAAAAGAAAAGGCAAAAATCTTCATGGCATCAGTGCAGTCCTCTGTTTTGCTCTTGTGACTTCTCATTGGCGTTGCTGTTTTCTGCTTGAGCTACTCAGCTGTGTGGCCTTCCTGGCACCCCAAAGTCCTCTGATTACTCACCCCCCCCCAAGGTCTTCTTCAGTAGAGGACACGCCTCTTTGCCCGTGTGTGTGCCAGTGCTCCTTGTCAGACTTTCAAACCAGGATTGTCCGTGAGGCAGGAGCTGATCCAGGAGCCCATTGGCAGTTTGGGATGGAGCAGGATGTGGATATGGGGCCAAGGAGGTGCAGGCGGGAGCCAGGGCAATTTTGGCCAGAGATGGATTCTCTGGTGGGGCACAAAGCAAAGCAAAGGCCAGGCCCAACACCCATAACCAGGCCCCTGTCACCTGGCTGGGGAAGGGAGGGCATGGAGAAGCCCCCCTGGGGCATCCAGGAGTGACTTCAGCTCATCAGGAACACAGGGAAGTGGAGGGGAGGATGGGTGCCCCAAGGGTGACTGAAGCACTTGGCACTGGGAGGCCACTTGCCCGAGAGAGAATGGGGGACCCTGGTGTTAAGGACACCCACCCCTTCAAGGTGCCACATCCCTCGGCCTCCCAGCGAGCCCTGTCCCCCAAAAAGGAATTGTGCCAGCCCTGGGGGTGCTGCAAAGGCCAGAAGAGCCCTCTACAAAGAGAGATAACACGGCTTTGGGGCTCCCAGGCAGGGCGGTGAGGTGTTAAAGCCCCGGGGCTCCTGATGAGCCCAGCCCCACTCAAGAGGGCTGTCATTACCGCGGGGGTCCCGTGGAGAGGGGGTGTAATCACTACAGGAGGATCTCAGAATTTGGGGGGTTGATGGTCCTGAGTGTCCTGATGAGCCCTGACCCCCAAAACGGGGCTGCCACAGTTCTGCGAGTCCTACTGAGCCCGGGCTCCCCTCAGCAACGGCTGTGCCAGCCCTGGGGGTGCTGCAAAGTTCAGGAGTCCCCCTAAGAAAAGACAGGATCCTGGCTGTGGGGGTCCCAGGGAGAGGGGTGCCATGTCACCACCCCAAGTGTCCCACGGGTCCTGCCTGCAAGCCCAGCATGCTCAGGAAAGAGGGTCCCGTGGAGGTCCGGGGCCATGCTGCTGCCAGCCCAGCACGCAGGAACAGCAGCCACGGGGCCAACGCTTGCCCACGTGTCCCTGGGGAAGTCACCACGCCCCACAAGGAAGCCAGCACCTCAGCCCTGTCCCCTGCCAGCAGCTGCCCCTGTCCCCAGACCCCCGGCAGAGCCCTCCAGCCCGGCCTGGCCATCCCACCAGCCCCGCATCGGGGGCTCCCACCCCTGCAGCAGCCTGGTGCGGGCAGCGAGAGCTCAGGACACGCCTTTGTTCTCCTGCAATCGGACTTTATTAACAGAGACTGCAGCGAACAATCCTAACAACGGAGACACTCAGAAATATTGATAACAACGAACACAAAACTATTCCTAACCGGAAACAAACACAAAAGTATTTAGAACAACAAACAAACGCAAAAATATTTATAACAACAAACAAACACAAAATATTTCGAACAACGAACAAAAAAATATTTGCAACAACGAACAAACACAAAAATATTTGCAACGAACAAACGCAAAACCGCTCTGAACAAAAACTACCACCCCAAAGCCATCGCAGCAAACCCGAGCGAGCAGGCGAGGCGCATCCGCAGCCAAGGGAAGCCTTCCTCCGTTCCCAGCTCCAGCGCTGCCCCGACGCGGCTGAGAGACCCCCGGGCGCTCACAGGTCCCGCCCGCGGCTGAAGAGCGCCCGCCGGCCGCGCTCGCGGAGCCGCCTCTGCCCGCGGAACTTGCGCAGCTCCTCCTTGAACGCGGAGTGCAGCATGGGCCGATAGTCCCGGGGCTCGCAGTGGCTCTGCAAGCCACGGACGGCTCCGTCAGCCCCCGCAGCACAGCAGCCGCCGGCCCTGCAGATCCCCGCCCGTGGCGGCGAGGATGCTCAGAGCCACAGCTGCCCCTCGCCACCGCCGTGTGCCCCCGCCACTTCTTCCCTCTCGGCGCCGACCGCCTGCCACCGAGGGGACACGGGGACGGCACTCACCGGGAACTGGAGGAAGAACTCCCGGTAGCCGCCCTTCAGCACGTACAGCTCGGGGTAGTGCAGCTGGGGGTACTCGTGGCAGCGGCGATCCCTCTCCCGCAGGAACTTGCACCTGTGCCACGGACAAAACGCGCGGCATCACCCCCGTGCCGGGATCCGCGGCTGGCAGAGCCCAGCGGGCCCCCCGGGCCATCACTCACATTTTGGGCCCCCGCTCAACAGAGAACTCGCAGTGGAAGATGACGATCACCCTCCTGCTGGAGTCCAGGGGCACGATGGGCTGCTCCAGCAGCGATTCCTCCACGTCCCGCTGCAGCGGCAGGTTGACAGCGCCCTGGCGAGGCAGAGAAGGCGCCTTTTCCCCCTCCGTGTCCCATTGCATTTTGTGCAGCGACTCAAGGACGCTGCCCCCAAGCCTCCCCCAGCAGCACCGTCACCCGCGGTCCTGGGACACCGTCACCCTCCTCCTTGCAGCTGCGAACCAGCCCTTCAGGGGGTGGCTCGGCACTGCCCAGGGGCTGCTCCACCCCACCGGGCGGCTCAGTGCCCTCCGGGGGGGCTGCTCGAGCCCTCGCCGTGGGCTCAGCACCTCCGAGGGTGCTTCGGACCCCGCCCTTCCTCCCGGCCCCAGGGCCACGAGGGGCTTCTGACCTTGACGTGGCCCCCCTCGTACTCGTAGGGATAGCGGCAGTCCACGACGAGGCTGCTCTCGATGCTGCTGCTGAAGTGCCCCGCCAGCACCGCCGCCAGCTGCGGGGGGAGCGCGTCACCAAAGGGGGGGACAGCCGGGGGACAGGGCGAGAGCAGGCAGGCAGCCCCTCGGGGGGGCCGGGGAGGGGCTGCAGCCCCCTTACCGTCTCAGGGGAGATGTACTTCAGGCCCGGCTCCTTGCCCTCCACCGTCGGCAGGAGGTGAGGCTGCAACAGACAGGCTCTGGGCTCAGCCCCATTCCAAGGACACCTCCCAGGCCTGCAACCTGTCGCCCCAGCCCACAAGCCCCCGAGCGGCCAGCTGTGCCCCCGCGGGAGGGCAAGGGCCACATAGACGGGGCTGTGCCACACGGCTGGAGCAGAGGAGCGGCCATGGGGCTCTTCATGCACCGCAGCGATGCTGCAGGCTGGCAAGTCACGGCCCCAAGGCCCCGTGGCCCCAGGCATGGGCCACCAGCTCGCTTTGGGCTCTCACAGCGCTGCGGGGCTCCAGCCATGCTCCCCGTTCCGAATGATGGGGGCACCCCCTCACCTGCCCCATCCTCGTGGCCCTACCTTGGAGAAATCCCCGATGAGCTCCTGGTCATCGTTGGCCAGCAGGTTCTCGAGCTCCTCACGCCGGGCGGAGCGGGAAGGCTCCAGCCACGCTCCCTGCCGAGGCACCAGCCAGAGACACCCCCAAATGTCAGCAGCGGCTCTGCCAGAGCCGGGCCGGGGCCCAGGCCCGCCAGGGACACGCTGGCTCTCAGCCCACACCTTCCCCAGCACCCACCGGCTCCAGCGACGCCTCCTGGCCAGGGCTGCCGGCCACCCTCCTCTGCCGCTTGGCCTCCACAGGGCTGTCGCTGTCCGAGGGCTGTCCCCGCTTCAGGACGGGCCTGGCGACACTGCCCGGCTCCGAGGGCGAGCGGGACAGCTGCCGGCACTGGCTGCGCTTCCCCGGCCGCTGTGGGGAGAGCCCGCGCTGCTGCCTGGCGCTCTGGCAAGCCCCAGCACCAGCAGGGCAGCGGCCGAGGCTCCCGCTCCCCGTGACCAAGACAAGCCCACAGTCTCTGGGCTGCTGCTGCTCACCAAGCAGCGGCCCCAGACGCCCCAGTGGAGACCCCAAGAGGGGATTGTGGGGCTCTGTCCACTTCCCAAAGGCTCCCACGTACCAGCTTTGCCTCCTCCTTGCTCATCACCGGCGTGCTCACCACGTTCTCCTTCTCCTGGGGCACGGTGGCATCGCTCTGCCAGGGCAGCAGCTGGGGAGACTTGGGGCACAGGCAGAGGAGATCGTGAAATGGGCACAAGTCCTGCCAGCTGCTTCCCAGCCGCAGGCAGGCACGGATCCCATAGGCGAGCTCCATCCACCACCTGCCGGTGCCTTCCAGCTTTGGAGACGCACGGGCTGTCCCCGTGACCCCCCGGCCCGGCCATCTCCCACCTCCGCAGCTCTCCAGGCCACGCGGGCAGCTCGGAGCGGCAGCTCCCACGCGTGCAGCCCCGGCATCACCCATCGCTGCTGCCCTCCCGAGCCCTCCAGCCTCTCTCACCAGCAGCTCTGATGCGGCCCAGGGGCTCTCGGCAAGGGGCTCCCTCCTGGCGGCCCCATGGCTCCGCTGGCCCGGCCTCGGCAGCTTCTTGGCCACAAAGCCCTCCTGCAGCGGGGGGGACACGGCGTCAGCACCCCTCTGTCCCCTCCCTGCCCCCCAGCTCTCGCTGCCCCCCTCACCTCATCCTCGGGCTCCCTGCGGCGCCGCCGCGCTCTGTCCCTGCGCTCCTGCAGCTGCGAGATGTCCTTCAGGACGCGGCTGCCGTCCCGCTGCCACGCCTGTGGGACAGCCAGCGGTGAGAGGTGCGCACCAGCCCTGCCCCCTCTCCTGCCTCCATCCTCCTCGTCCCGGCTCGCCCAGGGACTCGGCAGGATCCTGCCTCGCTCTGCTCAGCCCTGCGCAGCCTCCAGCACTCACCGGCAACGCGTGCATCCTCTGCCGAAGGAGCTTCCTGCTGCAAGAGCCGGCAGAGGAAAGGGTCAAATGACAGCAGGTGGCCTGGGCCGCTGAGTCCCACCCCTCTGCCATTGCCACCTCTGTCCCCCACGTGCTCAGGGCGGGGTGAGACGCCCCCCCCCCCCCACCCGGGGCTGTCACAGCTCCCCAAAGGGACCTGGGGCAAAACCACCTCCAGGCACTGAGGAAACACCAACGGCCTGAGCGGGACCCCAGCAGGGGGAACGGGGACAGCCTGGCTTTTGGCTGTGGGACAGGGACAGCCTGGGCACGGGGACAGCCCGGCATTCATGTCCTGCGGCAGGGACAGAGCCCCTGCACTTACTCTTTGAGCGCTCTCCCGAACGCCGGCATCGTTCTCTGGGAGCTGTGGGGAGAGCAGAGATGGGGTCAGTGGCGGTGGCATCCACGTCGCCGCCCAAGCAGGCCAGCTTGCCACCGCCCAGGCACAGCCTGGGGCTCACAGCTGGCTGCACAGCCGCCAGCGAGGCTGAGAGCGGGCCCTGCTGCGCGGGGGAGGGACAGGGGGTGTCCCCGGGAGGACACGGGCATGGGGCCGCTCACTCTTCCTGCGCGGCCGCGGGCTTCTGCTGCGTGGGGAAGTCCGGCTCCAGTCCTGCGGGAACAAGGCACTGGGCTAGTAGCCCCGCTGCGGGGATCGGCCTCCTGCCCCCAGCCCGGGGCCCCGGGCACTTCGGGGCCGGGCACGGAGTCCCCCAGCAGGCGGGTGCCAACGGCCCTGCGAGCACCGCTGCCCATGGAATGTCGCGTGTCCCCCGGAGCAGGCTGTCACCGCAGCGCTTCCCGGCTGCGCCCCGGCCAGCGCAGCTCTAGGCTCCCGCCCATCCCTCCCCACCAGCTGCCCCGCCTCGAGCCCCTCGCCAGCCCCTCGGCCAAGCCCTCCCGCCACAGCCCTGTCCCCTTAGGCTAACACCCTCTGCAGGAGCCCAGGCCCGGGCAGCGCCCGGGGACGGAGCAGCCGCATCCCTCACCTGCATCCGGGGGCTGGCAAGAGAGCGAGTGGCGGCCACAGTCCGAGGCCAGCGGCTGCGGGGACGGCGTGTGCCACAGCCGCGGCAGGGGCAGCCCCCCGTGGCCCCGCTTCGGGGTGTCCCGGTGCCTGCGGGCGGTCAGGACGGGGCAGTGTCAGCGGCCCGCTTGGGCCTCGCCCCTTGTGGCCCTGCCGGGCCGGGGGCAGGAGCTGCAGCAGGGGATCCCCAAAGCGTGCCAGCCCCCTTTGGCACGGCCCCGCCGCCGAGCCCCGCGCGGAGCAGCCGTGTCCCGTCGGGGCAGTCCCGCGTGCGGCGGGCGGCCAAAGCCCCTCCCAGCCGCTGGCCCTCGGCCACCCCCTCACCTGGCGGGGCCCGCCGGGTCAGCCTTGTCCAGCGGCGTGAGCGGGGCCGTGCCCGGCGAGGGCAGCGGGGAGATGGCCGCCAGCCCGGGCAGCCCGCGGCCGCCGCACAGTGACATGGCCCGGGCAGGGAGCGAGCGAGCGAGCGACGATCGAGCTGCGGCAAGAGAGCGGCGCCAGGGGACAGGGGACAGGTGGCAAGAGATGGTAAGGAGTGGGAGGGGAAGAGAGCTAAGAGGTGAGAGGTGCTAAGAAGGGCCCAGAGGCGATAAGATGCGCTAAGTGGCGAAGAGAGGGGACGAGAGGTGCCAGGTGAGCCCCGGGCCGCTCCTGCTGCCAGGAACAGCACGAACAACAACAGCGGCGCCCGCAGCCAATGGCAAAGCGCAGCCGGCACGAGGCGACGGCGGCAGCCAATGAGAGGTGGCGCTGGGCGCGAGGGGACGGCGGCGGCCAATGAGAGCTGCGGAGGGCGCGTGGGGGCGGAGCCTGAGCCGAAGGGGCGGTTGATGGTCGAAAGGGGCGTGGCCAACGAGGAAAGGGGCGTGGCTAACGAGGAAAGGGGCGTGGCTAACGAGGAAAGGGGCGTGGCCAACGAGGAAAGGGGCGTGGCCAGCCCGGTCCCCGCGCCTGGCCTGGCCGGACCTTGGCACTGCAGGGGACACTCGGTCACCCCTGATGGCCCTCGAGTGTCACCTGCAGGGTAATAAAGTTATGACCTAACAGCACCCTGAGAACCAGGCCATGGCACTGAGTGCCACGTCCACTGTCGAGAAAGCAGGGTTGAAATCCTGCAGGTTGGGTTTTTATGGGTGGAGTTTCTGGTTTCTAATGGCACTTGTGAACAGCCTGCTTTGTTCACCTGCTGAAAACTTTTCTTTCTGTACCGGACTTCAAAGAAACCAAACCAGCTGGTTGTCACTTTTACTTAAGGGCACTTGATTTCTTTGCTCTTCAAACGTGCCCTCGACATGGAGTCCCTGGTGTTGATGTCCTCGGTGGTTCCAACCTGCCTCACTTTCCTCATGGATGTGCCAAAGCAGATGGAACTTTAGCGGAGCTAAAGACTGGGGGCAAAAAGAATCATAACCTAGAACTAATCCCAAAGGTGTTCGACTGGGCCTCCCTTTTCTCCCACCTGGAGATCAAAGCCGGCCAGGGAGTCCAAACCCACTTTGTGGGTGTTGGGAAGGCGCCCCGTTCCTTTGTGGAGGGCCAAGAGCTCTGACAGGAGCCTGCAGAAAGCACCACTTCCTCCTGCTCACGGTGAATTTCCGTGTATTTTTCTAGATACCTGTACTTCTATAGAAATCAGGAATTCTGAGAAAGCTGGGTGTCACGCCCGTGACCTTTGATGCTATTCAAGCACTGCCGACTGCTGCCCTGAAACATTTGAAGAGCTGCAAGGGGATTATTTGACAAAGAATAAAATTGCGGGTGATTTTAGGAAAGGTCTTTGTTTTTGCCATTTTGTGCTGATGCCTTTTCCACTCTTAAAATCAAGAGTCATACATGGTTAGAAGGGGAAAAGGGATTTTACCTTGGTGTTCGTTTTTAAGGATTCTTAGGTGTACACGTCCAGGTCATATGCATCGAGATGCACCCCGCCGAGACTCTCTGTGTCCCCCTCTCCCCCAACATTGGGTATAACATTATAGGTTTTACTAATTAGCATAACTATCAAAGATTCCCCAATGAGAGGCTCAAGTGAGCCCCCCTCCCCAAGGAACCTTCCCCTGTTTGGTTCTATCTTGCTTTACAGAATGTGTTCTGGAGAGGACCTTGGGCTCTGGGGCACACTGATCCCTAGCTACGAAGCTTCTAAAATGTTTAGTCTCTTAGCTTGACAAGCAAGTCCAAGACTGTGGGGAAAAAGCACTAGGAACAGAGAAGTTGTAAAAGGGTATAACGGGTATAAAAGAAAAGGCAAAAATCTTCATGGCATCAGTGCAGTCCTCTGTTTTGCTCTTGTGACTTCTCATTGGCGTTGCTGTTTTCTGCTTGAGCTACTCAGCTGTGTGGCCTTCCTGGCACCCCAAAGTCCTCTGATTACTCACCGCCCCCCAAGGTCTTCTTCAGTAGAGGACACGCCTCTTTGCCCGTGTGTGTGCCAGTGCTCCTTGTCAGACTTTCAAACCAGGATTGTCCGTGAGGCAGGAGCTGATCCAGGAGCCCATTGGCAGTTTGGGATGGAGCAGGATGTGGATATGGGGCCAAGGAGGTGCAGGCGGGAGCCAGGGCAATTTTGGCCAGAGATGGATTCTCTGGTGGGGCACAAAGCAAAGCAAAGGCCAGGCCCAACACCCATAACCAGGCCCCTGTCACCTGGCTGGGGAAGGGAGGGCATGGAGAAGCCCCCCTGGGGCATCCAGGAGTGACTTCAGCTCATCAGGAACACAGGGAAGTGGAGGGGAGGATGGGTGCCCCAAGGGTGACTGAAGCACTTGGCACTGGGAGGCCACTTGCCCGAGAGAGAATGGGGGACCCTGGTGTTAAGGACACCCACCCCTTCAAGGTGCCACATCCCTCGGCCTCCCAGCGAGCCCTGTCCCCCAAAAAGGAATTGTGCCAGCCCTGGGGGTGCTGCAAAGGCCAGAAGAGCCCTCTACAAAGAGAGATAACACGGCTTTGGGGCTCCCAGGCAGGGCGGTGAGGTGTTAAAGCCCCGGGGCTCCTGATGAGCCCAGCCCCACTCAAGAGGGCTGTCATTACCGCGGGGGTCCCGTGGAGAGGGGGTGTAATCACTACAGGAGGATCTCAGAATTTGGGGGGTTGATGGTCCTGAGTGTCCTGATGAGCCCTGACCCCCAAAACGGGGCTGCCACAGTTCTGCGAGTCCTACTGAGCCCGGGCTCCCCTCAGCAACGGCTGTGCCAGCCCTGGGGGTGCTGCAAAGTTCAGGAGTCCCCCTAAGAAAAGACAGGATCCTGGCTGTGGGGGTCCCAGGGAGAGGGGTGCCATGTCACCACCCCAAGTGTCCCACGGGTCCTGCCTGCAAGCCCAGCATGCTCAGGAAAGAGGGTCCCGTGGAGGTCCGGGGCCATGCTGCTGCCAGCCCAGCACGCAGGAACAGCAGCCACGGGGCCAACGCTTGCCCACGTGTCCCTGGGGAAGTCACCACGCCCCACAAGGAAGCCAGCACCTCAGCCCTGTCCCCTGCCAGCAGCTGCCCCTGTCCCCAGACCCCCGGCAGAGCCCTCCAGCCCGGCCTGGCCATCCCACCAGCCCCGCATCGGGGGCTCCCACCCCTGCAGCAGCCTGGTGCGGGCAGCGAGAGCTCAGGACACGCCTTTGTTCTCCTGCAATCGGACTTTATTAACAGAGACTGCAGCGAACAATCCTAACAACGGAGACACTCAGAAATATTGATAACAACGAACACAAAACTATTCCTAACCGGAAACAAACACAAAAGTATTTAGAACAACAAACAAACGCAAAAATATTTATAACAACAAACAAACACAAAATATTTCGAACAACGAACAAAAAAATATTTGCAACAACGAACAAACACAAAAATATTTGCAACGAACAAACGCAAAACCGCTCTGAACAAAAACTACCACCCCAAAGCCATCGCAGCAAACCCGAGCGAGCAGGCGAGGCGCATCCGCAGCCAAGGGAAGCCTTCCTCCGTTCCCAGCTCCAGCGCTGCCCCGACGCGGCTGAGAGACCCCCGGGCGCTCACAGGTCCCGCCCGCGGCTGAAGAGCGCCCGCCGGCCGCGCTCGCGGAGCCGCCTCTGCCCGCGGAACTTGCGCAGCTCCTCCTTGAACGCGGAGTGCAGCATGGGCCGATAGTCCCGGGGCTCGCAGTGGCTCTGCAAGCCACGGACGGCTCCGTCAGCCCCCGCAGCACAGCAGCCGCCGGCCCTGCAGATCCCCGCCCGTGGCGGCGAGGATGCTCAGAGCCACAGCTGCCCCTCGCCACCGCCGTGTGCCCCCGCCACTTCTTCCCTCTCGGCGCCGACCGCCTGCCACCGAGGGGACACGGGGACGGCACTCACCGGGAACTGGAGGAAGAACTCCCGGTAGCCGCCCTTCAGCACGTACAGCTCGGGGTAGTGCAGCTGGGGGTACTCGTGGCAGCGGCGATCCCTCTCCCGCAGGAACTTGCACCTGTGCCACGGACAAAACGCGCGGCATCACCCCCGTGCCGGGATCCGCGGCTGGCAGAGCCCAGCGGGCCCCCCGGGCCATCACTCACATTTTGGGCCCCCGCTCAACAGAGAACTCGCAGTGGAAGATGACGATCACCCTCCTGCTGGAGTCCAGGGGCACGATGGGCTGCTCCAGCAGCGATTCCTCCACGTCCCGCTGCAGCGGCAGGTTGACAGCGCCCTGGCGAGGCAGAGAAGGCGCCTTTTCCCCCTCCGTGTCCCATTGCATTTTGTGCAGCGACTCAAGGACGCTGCCCCCAAGCCTCCCCCAGCAGCACCGTCACCCGCGGTCCTGGGACACCGTCACCCTCCTCCTTGCAGCTGCGAACCAGCCCTTCAGGGGGTGGCTCGGCACTGCCCAGGGGCTGCTCCACCCCACCGGGCGGCTCAGTGCCCTCCGGGGGGGCTGCTCGAGCCCTCGCCGTGGGCTCAGCACCTCCGAGGGTGCTTCGGACCCCGCCCTTCCTCCCGGCCCCAGGGCCACGAGGGGCTTCTGACCTTGACGTGGCCCCCCTCGTACTCGTAGGGATAGCGGCAGTCCACGACGAGGCTGCTCTCGATGCTGCTGCTGAAGTGCCCCGCCAGCACCGCCGCCAGCTGCGGGGGGAGCGCGTCACCAAAGGGGGGGACAGCCGGGGGACAGGGCGAGAGCAGGCAGGCAGCCCCTCGGGGGGGCCGGGGAGGGGCTGCAGCCCCCTTACCGTCTCAGGGGAGATGTACTTCAGGCCCGGCTCCTTGCCCTCCACCGTCGGCAGGAGGTGAGGCTGCAACAGACAGGCTCTGGGCTCAGCCCCATTCCAAGGACACCTCCCAGGCCTGCAACCTGTCGCCCCAGCCCACAAGCCCCCGAGCGGCCAGCTGTGCCCCCGCGGGAGGGCAAGGGCCACATAGACGGGGCTGTGCCACACGGCTGGAGCAGAGGAGCGGCCATGGGGCTCTTCATGCACCGCAGCGATGCTGCAGGCTGGCAAGTCACGGCCCCAAGGCCCCGTGGCCCCAGGCATGGGCCACCAGCTCGCTTTGGGCTCTCACAGCGCTGCGGGGCTCCAGCCATGCTCCCCGTTCCGAATGATGGGGGCACCCCCTCACCTGCCCCATCCTCGTGGCCCTACCTTGGAGAAATCCCCGATGAGCTCCTGGTCATCGTTGGCCAGCAGGTTCTCGAGCTCCTCACGCCGGGCGGAGCGGGAAGGCTCCAGCCACGCTCCCTGCCGAGGCACCAGCCAGAGACACCCCCAAATGTCAGCAGCGGCTCTGCCAGAGCCGGGCCGGGGCCCAGGCCCGCCAGGGACACGCTGGCTCTCAGCCCACACCTTCCCCAGCACCCACCGGCTCCAGCGACGCCTCCTGGCCAGGGCTGCCGGCCACCCTCCTCTGCCGCTTGGCCTCCACAGGGCTGTCGCTGTCCGAGGGCTGTCCCCGCTTCAGGACGGGCCTGGCGACACTGCCCGGCTCCGAGGGCGAGCGGGACAGCTGCCGGCACTGGCTGCGCTTCCCCGGACGCTGTGGGGAGAGCCCGCGCTGCTGCCTGGCGCTCTGGCAAGCCCCAGCACCAGCAGGGCAGCGGCCGAGGCTCCCGCTCCCCGTGACCAAGACAAGCCCACAGTCTCTGGGCTGCTGCTGCTCACCAAGCAGCGGCCCCAGACGCCCCAGTGGAGACCCCAAGAGGGGATTGTGGGGCTCTGTCCACTTCCCAAAGGCTCCCACGTACCAGCTTTGCCTCCTCCTTGCTCATCACCGGCGTGCTCACCACGTTCTCCTTCTCCTGGGGCACGGTGGCATCGCTCTGCCAGGGCAGCAGCTGGGGAGACTTGGGGCACAGGCAGAGGAGATCGTGAAATGGGCACAAGTCCTGCCAGCTGCTTCCCAGCCGCAGGCAGGCACGGATCCCATAGGCGAGCTCCATCCACCACCTGCCGGTGCCTTCCAGCTTTGGAGACGCACGGGCTGTCCCCGTGACCCCCCGGCCCGGCCATCTCCCACCTCCGCAGCTCTCCAGGCCACGCGGGCAGCTCGGAGCGGCAGCTCCCACGCGTGCAGCCCCGGCATCACCCATCGCTGCTGCCCTCCCGAGCCCTCCAGCCTCTCTCACCAGCAGCTCTGATGCGGCCCAGGGGCTCTCGGCAAGGGGCTCCCTCCTGGCGGCCCCATGGCTCCGCTGGCCCGGCCTCGGCAGCTTCTTGGCCACAAAGCCCTCCTGCAGCGGGGGGGACACGGCGTCAGCACCCCTCTGTCCCCTCCCTGCCCCCCAGCTCTCGCTGCCCCCCTCACCTCATCCTCGGGCTCCCTGCGGCGCCGCCGCGCTCTGTCCCTGCGCTCCTGCAGCTGCGAGATGTCCTTCAGGACGCGGCTGCCGTCCCGCTGCCACGCCTGTGGGACAGCCAGCGGTGAGAGGTGCGCACCAGCCCTGCCCCCTCTCCTGCCTCCATCCTCCTCGTCCCGGCTCGCCCAGGGACTCGGCAGGATCCTGCCTCGCTCTGCTCAGCCCTGCGCAGCCTCCAGCACTCACCGGCAACGCGTGCATCCTCTGCCGAAGGAGCTTCCTGCTGCAAGAGCCGGCAGAGGAAAGGGTCAAATGACAGCAGGTGGCCTGGGCCGCTGAGTCCCACCCCTCTGCCATTGCCACCTCTGTCCCCCACGTGCTCAGGGCGGGGTGAGACGCCCTCCCCCCCCACCCGGGGCTGTCACAGCTCCCCAAAGGGACCTGGGGCAAAACCACCTCCAGGCACTGAGGAAACACCAACGGCCTGAGCGGGACCCCAGCAGGGGGAACGGGGACAGCCTGGCTTTTGGCTGTGGGACAGGGACAGCCTGGGCACGGGGACAGCCCGGCATTCATGTCCTGCGGCAGGGACAGAGCCCCTGCACTTACTCTTTGAGCGCTCTCCCGAACGCCGGCATCGTTCTCTGGGAGCTGTGGGGAGAGCAGAGATGGGGTCAGTGGCGGTGGCATCCACGTCGCCGCCCAAGCAGGCCAGCTTGCCACCGCCCAGGCACAGCCTGGGGCTCACAGCTGGCTGCACAGCCGCCAGCGAGGCTGAGAGCGGGCCCTGCTGCGCGGGGGAGGGACAGGGGGTGTCCCCGGGAGGACACGGGCATGGGGCCGCTCACTCTTCCTGCGCGGCCGCGGGCTTCTGCTGCGTGGGGAAGTCCGGCTCCAGTCCTGCGGGAACAAGGCACTGGGCTAGTAGCCCCGCTGCGGGGATCGGCCTCCTGCCCCCAGCCCGGGGCCCCGGGCACTTCGGGGCCGGGCACGGAGTCCCCCAGCAGGCGGGTGCCAACGGCCCTGCGAGCACCGCTGCCCATGGAATGTCGCGTGTCCCCCGGAGCAGGCTGTCACCGCAGCGCTTCCCGGCTGCGCCCCGGCCAGCGCAGCTCTAGGCTCCCGCCCATCCCTCCCCACCAGCTGCCCCGCCTCGAGCCCCTCGCCAGCCCCTCGGCCAAGCCCTCCCGCCACAGCCCTGTCCCCTTAGGCTAACACCCTCTGCAGGAGCCCAGGCCCGGGCAGCGCCCGGGGACGGAGCAGCCGCATCCCTCACCTGCATCCGGGGGCTGGCAAGAGAGCGAGTGGCGGCCACAGTCCGAGGCCAGCGGCTGCGGGGACGGCGTGTGCCACAGCCGCGGCAGGGGCAGCCCCCCGTGGCCCCGCTTCGGGGTGTCCCGGTGCCTGCGGGCGGTCAGGACGGGGCAGTGTCAGCGGCCCGCTTGGGCCTCGCCCCTTGTGGCCCTGCCGGGCCGGGGGCAGGAGCTGCAGCAGGGGATCCCCAAAGCGTGCCAGCCCCCTTTGGCACGGCCCCGCCGCCGAGCCCCGCGCGGAGCAGCCGTGTCCCGTCGGGGCAGTCCCGCGTGCGGCGGGCGGCCAAAGCCCCTCCCAGCCGCTGGCCCTCGGCCACCCCCTCACCTGGCGGGGCCCGCCGGGTCAGCCTTGTCCAGCGGCGTGAGCGGGGCCGTGCCCGGCGAGGGCAGCGGGGAGATGGCCGCCAGCCCGGGCAGCCCGCGGCCGCCGCACAGTGACATGGCCCGGGCAGGGAGCGAGCGAGCGAGCGACGATCGAGCTGCGGCAAGAGAGCGGCGCCAGGGGACAGGGGACAGGTGGCAAGAGATGGTAAGGAGTGGGAGGGGAAGAGAGCTAAGAGGTGAGAGGTGCTAAGAAGGGCCCAGAGGCGATAAGATGCGCTAAGTGGCGAAGAGAGGGGACGAGAGGTGCCAGGTGAGCCCCGGGCCGCTCCTGCTGCCAGGAACAGCACGAACAACAACAGCGGCGCCCGCAGCCAATGGCAAAGCGCAGCCGGCACGAGGCGACGGCGGCAGCCAATGAGAGGTGGCGCTGGGCGCGAGGGGACGGCGGCGGCCAATGAGAGCTGCGGAGGGCGCGTGGGGGCGGAGCCTGAGCCGAAGGGGCGGTTGATGGTCGAAAGGGGCGTGGCCAACGAGGAAAGGGGCGTGGCTAACGAGGAAAGGGGCGTGGCCAACGAGGAAAGGGGCGTGGCCAGCCCGGTCCCCGCGCCTGGCCTGGCCGGACCTTGGCACTGCAGGGGACACTCGGTCACCCCTGATGGCCCTCGAGTGTCACCTGCAGGGTAATAAAGTTATGACCTAACAGCACCCTGAGAACCAGGCCATGGCACTGAGTGCCACGTCCACTGTCGAGAAAGCAGGGTTGAAATCCTGCAGGTTGGGTTTTTATGGGTGGAGTTTCTGGTTTCTAATGGCACTTGTGAACAGCCTGCTTTGTTCACCTGCTGAAAACTTTTCTTTCTGTACCGGACTTCAAAGAAACCAAATCAGCTGGTTGTCACTTTTACTTAAGGGCACTTGATTTCTTTGCTCTTCAAACGTGCCCTCGACATGGAGTCCCTGGTGTTGATGTCCTCGGTGGTTCCAACCTGCCTCACTTTCCTCATGGATGTGCCAAAGCAGATGGAACTTTAGCGGAGCTAAAGACTGGGGGCAAAAAGAATCATAACCTAGAACTAATCCCAAAGGTGTTCGACTGGGCCTCCCTTTTCTCCCACCTGGAGATCAAAGCCGGCCAGGGAGTCCAAACCCACTTTGTGGGTGTTGGGAAGGCGCCCCGTTCCTTTGTGGAGGGCCAAGAGCTCTGACAGGAGCCTGCAGAAAGCACCACTTCCTCCTGCTCACGGTGAATTTCCGTGTATTTTTCTAGATACCTGTACTTCTATAGAAATCAGGAATTCTGAGAAAGCTGGGTGTCACGCCCGTGACCTTTGATGCTATTCAAGCACTGCCGACTGCTGCCCTGAAACATTTGAAGAGCTGCAAGGGGATTATTTGACAAAGAATAAAATTGCGGGTGATTTTAGGAAAGGTCTTTGTTTTTGCCATTTTGTGCTGATGCCTTTTCCACTCTTAAAATCAAGAGTCATACATGGTTAGAAGGGGAAAAGGGATTTTACCTTGGTGTTCGTTTTTAAGGATTCTTAGGTGTACACGTCCAGGTCATATGCATCGAGATGCACCCCGCCGAGACTCTCTGTGTCCCCCTCTCCCCCAACATTGGGTATAACATTATAGGTTTTACTAATTAGCATAACTATCAAAGATTCCCCAATGAGAGGCTCAAGTGAGCCCCCCTCCCCAAGGAACCTTCCCCTGTTTGGTTCTATCTTGCTTTACAGAATGTGTTCTGGAGAGGACCTTGGGCTCTGGGGCACACTGATCCCTAGCTACGAAGCTTCTAAAATGTTTAGTCTCTTAGCTTGACAAGCAAGTCCAAGACTGTGGGGAAAAAGCACTAGGAACAGAGAAGTTGTAAAAGGGTATAACGGGTATAAAAGAAAAGGCAAAAATCTTCATGGCATCAGTGCAGTCCTCTGTTTTGCTCTTGTGACTTCTCATTGGCGTTGCTGTTTTCTGCTTGAGCTACTCAGCTGTGTGGCCTTCCTGGCACCCCAAAGTCCTCTGATTACTCACCCCCCCCCAAGGTCTTCTTCAGTAGAGGACACGCCTCTTTGCCCGTGTGTGTGCCAGTGCTCCTTGTCAGACTTTCAAACCAGGATTGTCCGTGAGGCAGGAGCTGATCCAGGAGCCCATTGGCAGTTTGGGATGGAGCAGGATGTGGATATGGGGCCAAGGAGGTGCAGGCGGGAGCCAGGGCAATTTTGGCCAGAGATGGATTCTCTGGTGGGGCACAAAGCAAAGCAAAGGCCAGGCCCAACACCCATAACCAGGCCCCTGTCACCTGGCTGGGGAAGGGAGGGCATGGAGAAGCCCCCCTGGGGCATCCAGGAGTGACTTCAGCTCATCAGGAACACAGGGAAGTGGAGGGGAGGATGGGTGCCCCAAGGGTGACTGAAGCACTTGGCACTGGGAGGCCACTTGCCCGAGAGAGAATGGGGGACCCTGGTGTTAAGGACACCCACCCCTTCAAGGTGCCACATCCCTCGGCCTCCCAGCGAGCCCTGTCCCCCAAAAAGGAATTGTGCCAGCCCTGGGGGTGCTGCAAAGGCCAGAAGAGCCCTCTACAAAGAGAGATAACACGGCTTTGGGGCTCCCAGGCAGGGCGGTGAGGTGTTAAAGCCCCGGGGCTCCTGATGAGCCCAGCCCCACTCAAGAGGGCTGTCATTACCGCGGGGGTCCCGTGGAGAGGGGGTGTAATCACTACAGGAGGATCTCAGAATTTGGGGGGTTGATGGTCCTGAGTGTCCTGATGAGCCCTGACCCCCAAAACGGGGCTGCCACAGTTCTGCGAGTCCTACTGAGCCCGGGCTCCCCTCAGCAACGGCTGTGCCAGCCCTGGGGGTGCTGCAAAGTTCAGGAGTCCCCCTAAGAAAAGACAGGATCCTGGCTGTGGGGGTCCCAGGGAGAGGGGTGCCATGTCACCACCCCAAGTGTCCCACGGGTCCTGCCTGCAAGCCCAGCATGCTCAGGAAAGAGGGTCCCGTGGAGGTCCGGGGCCATGCTGCTGCCAGCCCAGCACGCAGGAACAGCAGCCACGGGGCCAACGCTTGCCCACGTGTCCCTGGGGAAGTCACCACGCCCCACAAGGAAGCCAGCACCTCAGCCCTGTCCCCTGCCAGCAGCTGCCCCTGTCCCCAGACCCCCGGCAGAGCCCTCCAGCCCGGCCTGGCCATCCCACCAGCCCCGCATCGGGGGCTCCCACCCCTGCAGCAGCCTGGTGCGGGCAGCGAGAGCTCAGGACACGCCTTTGTTCTCCTGCAATCGGACTTTATTAACAGAGACTGCAGCGAACAATCCTAACAACGGAGACACTCAGAAATATTGATAACAACGAACACAAAACTATTCCTAACCGGAAACAAACACAAAAGTATTTAGAACAACAAACAAACGCAAAAATATTTATAACAACAAACAAACACAAAATATTTCGAACAACGAACAAAAAAATATTTGCAACAACGAACAAACACAAAAATATTTGCAACGAACAAACGCAAAACCGCTCTGAACAAAAACTACCACCCCAAAGCCATCGCAGCAAACCCGAGCGAGCAGGCGAGGCGCATCCGCAGCCAAGGGAAGCCTTCCTCCGTTCCCAGCTCCAGCGCTGCCCCGACGCGGCTGAGAGACCCCCGGGCGCTCACAGGTCCCGCCCGCGGCTGAAGAGCGCCCGCCGGCCGCGCTCGCGGAGCCGCCTCTGCCCGCGGAACTTGCGCAGCTCCTCCTTGAACGCGGAGTGCAGCATGGGCCGATAGTCCCGGGGCTCGCAGTGGCTCTGCAAGCCACGGACGGCTCCGTCAGCCCCCGCAGCACAGCAGCCGCCGGCCCTGCAGATCCCCGCCCGTGGCGGCGAGGATGCTCAGAGCCACAGCTGCCCCTCGCCACCGCCGTGTGCCCCCGCCACTTCTTCCCTCTCGGCGCCGACCGCCTGCCACCGAGGGGACACGGGGACGGCACTCACCGGGAACTGGAGGAAGAACTCCCGGTAGCCGCCCTTCAGCACGTACAGCTCGGGGTAGTGCAGCTGGGGGTACTCGTGGCAGCGGCGATCCCTCTCCCGCAGGAACTTGCACCTGTGCCACGGACAAAACGCGCGGCATCACCCCCGTGCCGGGATCCGCGGCTGGCAGAGCCCAGCGGGCCCCCCGGGCCATCACTCACATTTTGGGCCCCCGCTCAACAGAGAACTCGCAGTGGAAGATGACGATCACCCTCCTGCTGGAGTCCAGGGGCACGATGGGCTGCTCCAGCAGCGATTCCTCCACGTCCCGCTGCAGCGGCAGGTTGACAGCGCCCTGGCGAGGCAGAGAAGGCGCCTTTTCCCCCTCCGTGTCCCATTGCATTTTGTGCAGCGACTCAAGGACGCTGCCCCCAAGCCTCCCCCAGCAGCACCGTCACCCGCGGTCCTGGGACACCGTCACCCTCCTCCTTGCAGCTGCGAACCAGCCCTTCAGGGGGTGGCTCGGCACTGCCCAGGGGCTGCTCCACCCCACCGGGCGGCTCAGTGCCCTCCGGGGGGGCTGCTCGAGCCCTCGCCGTGGGCTCAGCACCTCCGAGGGTGCTTCGGACCCCGCCCTTCCTCCCGGCCCCAGGGCCACGAGGGGCTTCTGACCTTGACGTGGCCCCCCTCGTACTCGTAGGGATAGCGGCAGTCCACGACGAGGCTGCTCTCGATGCTGCTGCTGAAGTGCCCCGCCAGCACCGCCGCCAGCTGCGGGGGGAGCGCGTCACCAAAGGGGGGGACAGCCGGGGGACAGGGCGAGAGCAGGCAGGCAGCCCCTCGGGGGGGCCGGGGAGGGGCTGCAGCCCCCTTACCGTCTCAGGGGAGATGTACTTCAGGCCCGGCTCCTTGCCCTCCACCGTCGGCAGGAGGTGAGGCTGCAACAGACAGGCTCTGGGCTCAGCCCCATTCCAAGGACACCTCCCAGGCCTGCAACCTGTCGCCCCAGCCCACAAGCCCCCGAGCGGCCAGCTGTGCCCCCGCGGGAGGGCAAGGGCCACATAGACGGGGCTGTGCCACACGGCTGGAGCAGAGGAGCGGCCATGGGGCTCTTCATGCACCGCAGCGATGCTGCAGGCTGGCAAGTCACGGCCCCAAGGCCCCGTGGCCCCAGGCATGGGCCACCAGCTCGCTTTGGGCTCTCACAGCGCTGCGGGGCTCCAGCCATGCTCCCCGTTCCGAATGATGGGGGCACCCCCTCACCTGCCCCATCCTCGTGGCCCTACCTTGGAGAAATCCCCGATGAGCTCCTGGTCATCGTTGGCCAGCAGGTTCTCGAGCTCCTCACGCCGGGCGGAGCGGGAAGGCTCCAGCCACGCTCCCTGCCGAGGCACCAGCCAGAGACACCCCCAAATGTCAGCAGCGGCTCTGCCAGAGCCG